>NC_053126.1:31792582-31937582 GCF_010015445.1 Perca fluviatilis | reverse complement strand
GCCATATTATTTGAAATTTCCGTTTACAAAAACAGTGCAGACAAATGCAAACACAATATTAACGCAGTTGAATGATGGTAAATGTTTATTTTTCACTGATAGACGATTTACTTTATGGAATTTTTTTTTTTTTTAAACCCATCTGAATTTTTAGAACGTGCAGGTCGTGTGTGAGTGTGTGGTGTGTGTGTATGTATGTGTAGGCCTATGTGTGCGTGTGTGTGTAATATCATGTAATGACACGTGCTAATGTAATATAAGCCAGAGGTGTGAAGGGCAGTGTGATGGCCGCGGGTTACAGCCGCAGCAGGAGACATACCGGGGTCACTTCATCATTTGATAAGACAGTTATTAAAACAGCACTGTAATAATGAGCCTATAATGCTAACACAAGCAGTAATAATAGTAGCCTAATAACAGTAATGAAACTATCACTAACCGCAGCATAAAATGAGGTCACAGTTGTAGAAATGCTCAAAGTTATTTCCATTCAGACCACATACAGGAACAAACATTACAAATAAGTATACATCCTTATTGTGGAATATTTTAGCATTGGCATTTACAGCAACACCACTGTTTCGACTCAGTAGCCCACAACTGTGTAAAATATGATTTTAAATCCCGTAGTCGGAGGAAATTCCTGTGTGTCATCCTCCGTGGCCTACATGTCTGAAGTCCTGGGGGAGGGAAAAAAGAAAGAAAAAAAAATGGAAAGAGGATTTCCATGGCTCTGCAAGGCAGAGAGTTTCAGTTGTGAAACCCAATATCCGTGACTCAATCCGAAACACGGAGCCGTCGATGCGCGCCTGCCATCCAAGGAAAATAAAGAGCGGGAGCCGTCGTTTACAAGCACCGGCGTGCTTTTACAAGTCAATACATACATGTAATCCGCTCTGCTTATTTCTCCACATGCATGGCTCTTCCCACACTCTTGCTCAGTGGGGACAAAAAAGGAACAACAAAAAAAGCTGATTAGTGGCTTGGTTAATGAGTAATGAGGTTTTTCAGCAGCAGTTAGCAGATCCTTCAGTCCTTACAAAAGGTGGTTGGAAGGAAAAGTTGCAGACGGACACATTTCAGGCTCCCACCTTCCACCTACACGGAGCTCATCCTCTCTTTTCAGCAGCCCACAGCAAATGCTATCTGTTTTAAAGTTGGGCTGTTTACACACACACACGCGCACACACACACACACACACACACACACACACACACACACACACACACACCGCGCACACACACACACACACACACACACACACACACACACACACATACACACACACGCTGCTGGGTGCTAGAAAACTCATAAATCTTACGTAGCCATAAACGACAGGGGTAGCGTTCTGAATAATAAAAATAGAGGGAAGTGGGAGAGAGAGCTCTAGAGACACACAGAGAGTGTTGTAGTAGTAGTAGTAGTGTGTGTGTGTGTGTGTGTGTGTGGTGTTGGTATGAAAAGGTAGTAGGCCCAAGACACCTTCACCTTCTTCTTATTTTTATTTCCATTTTGTTCTCACCTCTCTGTGTCTCTTTCCTTCTGGGGTTTCTTGTCACTCCTGCTTTTTTAGCCTACTTCACCTCTTTTCTGAAATGTTGTTGCACTTTGCTCCTGTCTTCCTCCACTGTGTCAAAGCACAGAGAGGAACACGGACTATCGTGTTCTTCCTTTAAAAAGACCTGGAAGTGGAGAATTTAGGGTTTCCCTCGCAGCCATGCAGCGCCATTATATCTGCACATGTCATGGGCTACATTATCTTTTTTTCTTTTTTTACCTTTTGTTGATTTGTTACATTTTTACTGTTTGCACCTTTTATGTCAAACCTCCTCCCTTCCACTATGGCCTCCTTTCTGTTTTTATTTACCATTTTCTGTGCATATGTAGCAGCAGGGGGAGACAAGGTGTTGAAATCCCAACAATACAGACTATATATATATATATATATATATATATATATATATATATTTCTACATGGAGTGATGAGCTGCAGGAGGGGCCCTAAAATCACATTTTCTGGAAAAGTAGGGAGCGAGAGGGCAGAAAGAGAGCAACAGTCTTCTCGTGTTGCCTGTAAAAATGTCACCAAATATTATCAAATGAATTCACCAAATTGACACAAACAGGTGTTTGATAGGTGATACCTCCCAAAAGATTAACATATATTCAACATATCTTCACTCACTTAACTCGTGGATCTGATTAGGTTGTGGCAACACTTTCAAATAAATAGTAGCATATGTTTACGTTTCCAGTGACAGTCTAACTTGGTGTAAAGATATACCAAGTCATTTGAAAAATGTACTATCAGCTATTAAGACTATATTTGATGTACGCCTTAACATTTGCCATCCAACAGAGGAATATATAGCCTACTACAGTGAAGGCATATGAAATAAGAGCTGATCAACTGTTTGCTTTAGCCTCTTTAGTTTGGCAAAAACCTCAACATGTTCTTACTGTAACAATGTTCAAAGATTAGGTCTACTAATACAGCTCCTGTGCTTCTTTATTTATTAGACTGTGCTATTGTATTTTTTGCTTTTGTCACGTGTTAAATTGTGAGCCTATTGATTTAGACTGTAAAGTAGTTTGATCTTAGTAGGCTAGGCCCTACCTAATTTCTATTAACATGGTTCTGAGTAAATAAGCCACAGCCAAACTCAGTGAAAATGAACTGCTAACCCCTGGAAATGAAACTTATATATTAAAATTGTCTAAGGCTGTTATCTATATCCTTCTGATCCTGTTCACCACGCTAAACAACATCATAGCCAACAATAGGCTACAGTTACCCATACATAAGTCTTATGTCTTTGGCATATAACCTACTAATTAGAAATGAAGGAGAAAGACAAAGATGGACTGTCCCATCCAAACTGGAAGCCCATGCTGCTTAAAATCAGCGTTTTTAGGAAGGGGGAGAGAGAGAAAATTGTAAACAACCTGATATTAGGCTATACAAGTTACTCAAAAGTTTACCTGGTGAAAAAAGCCAGTTGTGGGCTGTAGGCCTACGTTAACAGAAGATTCCAATTTGAAAGATGTAATTATGAGCTAATTGCAAAAGTATATAGGCTACCCTATGTCTGGTTGTAGGACTAACACTAGTGCCTGCATGTTTCACTTGCAGCCAGTGGAATTAGCATAATTTGTAAGTGACGCTGGGATGTTTGATGGGGGAATCAACGCGTCCGCAAATCAAGCCCCGTTATTTCCTCCGTTACACTCCCGTGAGCGTTGCTGGTACCCGGACTTGTTGTCAACAACATAATGAGAATACCTACTGGGATACTAGCCTACCAACTGAATGATTCTACTCCTCTAGGCCTAGTATAGGCTATCGTTGCTGCCGCTAGCCGTGTGGAATAAGCCCCAACTGTGGTCTTCCAGAGACCGAAGCGAGGCGGGAGACCCAGACGCGGCTGGAGAGAGGAGGAGACCCGGGAAGACTGAGAGAGGGGAGAAGGAGAAGGGGAATAAAAAAAAGAAGGGGGCTCAACCCCCAAAAATGCGATGGGGTGACATTTTGTGGCGGACCTGTTCCTCAGAAGCGGACTGACTGACTGACCGAGTGGCTGTGTGAGCGACAGAAGCTAAAAAAGAAAGAAATTTGAGGCCATTGTTATCAGCCAGCAGCGGTGCAGGCAGCGCTGGTGCTGGGGCGGAGGGTGGAGGGCGGGTGGGGGGTGGGGGGCGCGAGCAGGCAGCAGGCAGGCTCCCGGTAAGCTTGTTCAGCTCGTGCGCTAGCTTGCCTGCCTGTAGCCTATTAGCTTATGCCAAAGCCCGTCCCGTTATTTCTGCCCGTGTATCGAGCCCTTCATTGACGTCTTAAGTCTGCCAGCCGTTCATGCCACACGGTGTCCGGTTCGCCGCCCACGCGCAGCCCGGTCCGCCGCCGCTGCTGCTGCTGTTGGCTCCAGGAGGTGTTGTGGTGGTGGTCGCGAGCAGCACTGCTAGTCTCGAGACAGCCCCGGAGGAGCAGCGGGTTTGCGGAGAGAAGAAGAAGAGGAGGAGGAGGTGGAGAGAAGAACGGACGAGAAAGCGACCGGATTCGTTATTTATTTATTTAATTATTTATTTATTATTGTTATTGATTACCTAGTGGACGTGCGTGGGGACTAATCTGTGATGCGGTGTTGCTGGGTCCTTGCCGGACTGGACCGGGACCGCCGGTGCTAAAGAAGGTAAGGAGCATCACCGGCAGGCAGGAAGGCCAGCCGGTAATACACGAGCTCAAACAACAAACCAGAAATACAGAGTGTTTGTTCGCTGTGCGGTTTGTGAACGGCGGAGTGGCTGGCTCACTGATTTATGGCCCGTATGACTTCAATCCCGGTTCAAGAAGAGTTCACAATGCTTTAAGCTGCCGTACTACCCGCCGCAAGCAGCCCCCCTTCTTCTTTCGGCCTTCCATCTCTGTCCTTTTTGTTTCTGTTCTTAAGCCTCTCATTTCTTATCCTATTCTGTCCATGCCTCTTACTCACTTAAAGCTATTTATTTACAAAGCAGTGGCCGACCATTTTTCTATTTTAGATGATCTCCCTGATGGATACCTATTTTCTTCCCCACTGGCCTCCGTTTTATTATTATTTTTGCTATTAGCCTATCTGACATTTTATTTCACAGTAAAATGTTTTGATGCTGTAATTTTATTCACACATGGGGCTTCCCTGTTTGTACATTTCAGCCTAAATCGGGGCCATGGACACACCAACAAAAGCTCTGATCTGGCCAATCTTTTATTGTTTATGGGCTCGGCTCCATATAATTGGCCCCTCTCTCTCTCTCTCTCTCTCTCTCTCTCTCTCTCTCTCTCTCTCTCTCTCTCTCTCTGAGTGTGTGTGTGCGCGCGTGCGCGCGTGTGTATGTGTTTGTGTGCGTCTGTTAATGGGATAAGGAATACGTGGATTATGTTAATGTATTCTCTCTATGTCTCCCTGCCTGCATTGCTCTTCTCATGGCAGGCGCCATTTGTAATTTTATATCCCAGGATAAAACACAGACACTGGACACCACTGGCCGACCTCTTCCCTCTCTCTCCATCTCTTTCTCTCTCTCTAGCTCTGTTGTTTTTGTTTGGGTGGCTGTTTCTCTGTCAGTATAAGTGGATTATTCAGGGAGGCGTCTAGTAAAGTTGGTGATTGTATTAAGCTGTAGCCCTACAAGCAAGGGGCAGAGACATTACGTGTCCCGTTTAATGGCGATACAGCGATATGATTTAATAACATATTCCTCCTACACTAACTGCTACGGTCTCTCTCTCTCTCTCTCTCTCTCTCTCTCTCTCTCTCTCTCTCTCCTTGGGACTATTCCTTAGAGTAAATAATTAGGATTCCAGCTTGTCTCCTAGAAAGATAAATGGCTGACATCTGTGACGTGCTGAGAGCTGGAGTATGGCTGGTCTCTCTAATCACAAAAACGAATAATAGTGGGCTAATGTATAAAAAACGAAATTATTAGGCTATAGGTCTTATTTATAAAGTATAAATCGGGCAATTTTAACCCATTCTGAAAACATTCGCATCTGAAATATGACTTGTGCAGGCCTATCTGTTGTTTTATGCCGGCAAAAACATCCTGTTTTTATGGCTTTGATTCTCTCTGACTTTTGCTCCTTTTATTGCTATTTGTTCATTTAGGAAATGTAGCCTATAATCGGCGACTGGTGTTTAAAACAATAATTGTATCCTACTGCAGTCTATACCTTACTTAAATTGCAATTAACATTTAGTAGGCTAGGCTATATCCATACAAGCAGACAACATCATTTCAGATTTTTTTTTTTTTTTTTTTCATTTCAGATTTTCTTTCAGGTTTGTTTTCTTAGCTTTTTGCGTAGACCTGATAGGCCTATCTAACGAAATATCAGTGTCACATTATCTTCGCACATGCTTTAGCTATTTAAAAAAAAAAAACATTTTCATTTGTTGGTTTTCTATAGGCCCAGGCTATTAGTCCACAATGAAACACGGAAGTAGCTTTAATTTTATAACAGTATTAAATAGACTTGATGGCTCTCTGTGTGGGCCAGTGTTCTGCTATTAACCCAGAGAGTTAACGATTGGTAGCGTGACACTGACTGGATGAGCCTCAGTAGTTAGCTTTAGCGCTAGCCCCCACAGGCTCAGTATAGGTGTCAGATGGCAGAGCCAGCAGAGCCGCTTCTTCCCGTTAAACATTTTATCTCCAGAGGAGAAATGAATGCCAGGTGCTCTCTCGCGCCTGACAACTCGGCCTCTCGCGGCCAGAGGCCCACCCCAGCGCTGAGCGCGAGATAGGGAGCCTATGGGGGCTCCCACGGCCGTTTGCTTTTCTTCCTGTTTTTCCCGGGGCTCTGATAGAGCACTCGACCCTAATGAATCACTGACTCGTGAAGCTTCTTCCTGGCTTTCTTTCTTTACCCTATCTATCTATCATCTATCTATCTATCTATCTATCTATCTATCTATCTATCTATCTATCTATCTATCTATCTATCTGTAAACCCAATTCCAAGTGTTTTGTTTATTTTTTTATTTATTTTTCATTCTTTTAAACATACCATAGGTTGTATGACGACCATATTAACCGATAAAAAGCGTCTGAAATGATTTACCCTAATTCTAACCCCGATTTCCCATAACCCAAAAAAAAAGAAACATTTCCTAGATCACTTTCTTCAGCAGAGGGATTTTCACATCTCATTATGCCAGTTATACGCGTTTCTTTGTTACTCTGAACAATCTTAATAACGTGCAACAATAGGCCTATGTATAACTGCCATCTTTCTTCTGGCCTGTTAAAAAAACCCTCCTCTGATGCAAGTGTAGCCCGTTATTCAGCAGCAGCGATTGTTTCCGGAGATATGAGTGAGGTAACAGCCGAGCAGACGGAATATAGTAAATCATATGTGGAAAGCAGAGGTTGACAGAAATAGGCTACCTACATCAGTCACGAAGGAAAATAGATACAGGCCACTTCACTGCCGCCATTACACAACAAAATGTCACGTTCAGCTCGAATAACAGCAGCCATGGTGGGATAGTGCTTTATTAGAAAAACATCATTCTAGGCTTCATGGAAATAACGTAGGCCATCGAATACGTCGAAAACTACGACATACAGCCATGCTTAAAACAACAGTAAACAGCGATTTTGTTGAATTTTATTCTTAAATTCAAAGGTGAAGCATTGCCTTCAATCTTGAAATAAATGCTGAAAAATGAGAATAATTAGTCAATAACAATACTAACTACTTATTCTACAAATAGTACCACTATTAATAATATGAGTAGATGGACTAGTATTTTACCACTTGATAATAATAATAATGATAATAATAATAATAATAATAATAATAATAATAATAATAATAATAATAATAACAATAATAATAATAATAATAATTATAAAAACGTGTAATTACTACTAAGTGAGTTAAGGTAAATGTATATGGAAATTTAACATTTATAAGTGTATGTATGTTTTCTTGTAGCCTATGTGTTTGTGAGAGAGAGAGATGGAACACAGATTGCCCTCCTTGTGCCTCCTCCACTGGAGCATCTGCAGGCTGTGCACTGGGCTCATAAGGGAGGGGGAGGGTAAGGGGGGGGGGGGGTTTGGTGAGGAAAGAAAAGCAGTGGTTTCTATTCATGTCATGGCGCCTTTCATGAGAGGAAGATGGATTTATCTCTCTTATTTCTTCATTCTGCCTCTCCTAACCTTTTAGGTCAGATTGCAGCGGACCACTGGAGAGACACCGTCACGTGACCCCCGGTACCAAATGGTCTTCCGGCAGTGGCTCTCAACAAGGACCGGAGCACAAGAAGACGCCGCCACTTCTCTCAGAAATGCAGAAGACAACATACTACGACAACTCCTCTGCGCTTTTTGGTGGCTACTCGTCCTACCAGGTGCAGGGGGCGGCAGCGGCAGCAGCAGCTGCCAACGGCTTTGGGGGCTACGATGCACCGGTCCCAGTGTCCCACCATCAGCCGGCCTTCCAGTCAGCGACCCATCTGGATGTGGATTCGTACCAGCGCTCGGCCTGCTCTTTACAGTCACTGGGCAGTAACAGTGGCCACCAGCAGCAGCAGCAGCAGCTAGCCAAGACCAAGGAGCTGAATGGCAGCTGCATGCGGCCCAGTCTGCCGCCTGAGCACCACCCCGGCTCCCAGGTGTCCCCCCCACTGCCCCCCAACCCCAGCAACGGCAATACTGGGGCTCAGCAGCCGGGGGGCAGTGCTGGGGCCTCCTCGGCCTCTAAATCAGGCCCCAATAAGTTGTCTAATTCTTCCTCCTCCACATCGTCCTCCACATCGTCCTCCTCCTCCTCACTGCCCCCCAACCCGACGATGGCCAAGCAGATCTTTCCCTGGATGAAAGAGTGTCGACAGGCGACCAAGCAGAAAAACTGTTCCCCCAGCAACAACTCTGGCAACGGTGTGTTAGTCTACACCTGTCTCTATCCCTCTGTCTGTCTTTGCTTTCATTTGCCCTCCATTGCACCACAGAAACAACATGGCTACTTAGTCCTCCTACACCTCTCTTTCTCTCTCTCTCTCTCTGTCTCTCTCTCTCTCTCTCTCTCTCTCTCTCTCTCTCTCTCTCTCTCTCTGTCTTACTCTCCCTTGTTTTCCTTTCTTCTGTTCCTTCTGTCCTTGTTCCTTTTCTTTCTTCCTTCATTTTCCTTCCTCATTAGCGCCTTTTTTCCTATTATCCTGCCTCCTCCTTCCAATCACCACATCCCTCTTTCCTCACCTCTCTTATCAACATCCTCTTTCAAGCCCCAGATCCCCAGAGGATTTAAACGACTATTATGGCATAACAGGTTTCCACAGTCAGTGGTTCAGACAGGCAACTAGTCAAGCTGGTTATCTGTAGCTGGTGAGTCAGTCTGCTAATATTGCTTTTAAATGAACTTAAGTAGCTGGATCCACTACAGCATTTATACCTCTCCCTGAGGAAGCATGTTAGGATGCTGAAAGGTATGAGCGTAAAATCAAAATCAATTCTGCTTTGCATCTTCACACTGAAGTTATTTGATTGAGTCTTTTGAATGACTAAAGCCCATCAGTAGACTAACTGTCAAATTCCTAAATATGGCAAGCAGTGAACAGTAAAAGAGGTCAAAGGTCAGAGGCCCGGCAGCCTGACCAATGTCCCTGCATCACCTAGAGTAGCAATCAAGTTAACAAGTAAAAACCCAGGAAAATTAATTTGTTTTAATGGCAGAATGGAAGAAAATTCATATACTTTTTTTTGATAAGGAACGTTTTCTCAGATTTATTTATATGATGTGTATTAATAAAATACGGATGTTTGGATCAAGATCTAAACACATCTTGCGCTTTCTTTTTATTTTTATATATAATTTGTGTGGCATTTAGGCCTTTATTAGTGAGAGCTTAGGCATGAAAGGGGAGACAGAGGGGGAATGACATGCAGGAAAGTGCTGCAGGTCGGAATCAAACCCGCAATATCAGCGTCGAGCCTCTATTTATGGACGCTCGCTCTAGGCCACCCAGGCACCCTTGCGCTTTCCCTTTAAGCGTTAGATGAATTACTCTATTATGTCTGTGTGTTAAGTGCAGAGCTGGAGTCAGGAGCTTAGCATTAAGAAGGATCCAGCCAGGCTAGTTCTGTCTGAAGTGAAATAATACACCTACTAACACCTCTAAAGCTCAGAAATACCAACCAATTATCGTGTTTTCTTTTGTGGTTTTAGAGAGAGTTCCATAATGAAACTATTTCTTGGCAAACAACAGCCAGGTGCAGAGACTTCCTAGAGGCTTGTCATCACAACGATGTTGCCAGGTTTGGCTGCATCGTGCCTGTACAGAGATCTAAAACCTGTGATCATGGACCGTATCTGGCAACTGGAGCTATAATCGGAGACACTGCACTAGGGACAGCGCGGATGGATACAGTGGTGTTCATCAAGAAATAGTTCTAAAACCACCTGAAACTGAGGGGGAAAGAATAAGAGACAATCAAACATTTGAGAAAAGGTATATCTGGAATATTGTTGAAACAACTTAATCACAGTAAGGCTGCCCCCTCTAATCTATAAATTGACTAATCAGATGTTTTGGTCTTAGTCGAAGATTTTTGTATGCTTTATCATGCTAAATGACTTATTTCAAAGAAACTTATGAGGTAGGAAAGCTTTTTTGCACACCTCTTTTGTCGGGCAGATGCGTAGGATATGATCAAAAGTAGCAGATCAAAAGCTTACAGAAAGTCCCGCATACTGACCATTACGCAAGCAATAATTTAGAAAAATACAACGTTTCGGTCTTAGACCTTCATCAGGTGAATTCTACCTGATGAAGGTCTGAGACCGAAACGTTGTATTTTTCTAAATTATTGCTTGCGTAATGGTCAGTGTGCTGGACTGTCTCTAAAGAAACTTATGAGCACATCTCTGGTGAACACAAGATTTAAAGTGGTGCTTTTGAGTGATTCAACATTATATACGTGTTAATGTTAATCGACTAAAAATGTCATTATTCAAGGACAGCCCTAAATAGCAGGAACAGTTGAGAGGAGAAAGGTAGAACAGAGAGAGAGAGAGAGAGAGAGAGAGAGAGAGAGATTTGGTGTTCAGTCAGTATAAAATGACCGAAAGAAGTTGGACTGGATAAAGAATGAATCAATGTTGACTGAGCAGTCAGGGATTCATTACAGTTATAGGACAGTCTGGCTAACCGGCTGGCACAAACCAGCAGTCAATAGCCTGCACACCTTACTCTATTCATTTACTTCCTCCTCTTCACCCAGCAACTCCTTTCCTTGCTCTCCACCCTCCGGTGATTACTTGCCTTCCGATTGCTCTCCTTCCTCCCCTGCTCTCTCCTCCTCCTCTTCATCTCCTTTTTGCACTTTCTTGGAAAGCCACAGCAAGAAGGAAGACATTAACAGGGTGAATTTAAATGTCATGTACGATAACAGATGAATAGATTTTCAGAGAGAGGGAGAATGACATGCAGACATTTGAAATGGAAGATATTAACAAATGGGAAAAGAAATACAACAGGATGATGAATTTGAATATCTTCTGCATGTCTGATAACAGGCAAAAAAAACAACCGTCGAGGCAGACAGATATTAGAATTGGTAGTTATCAATGGGGAAAAATATGCTCTGCCATAATGAATATGAGTCTCATATTTGCATTCAAAACACTTTCAATTGACTGGGCAGAGAGTTGAGAGGAGATTAGACTGTTTATTGATGAGAATTTGAAACAATCATTATGAGAATGTCCCTGCCGCAGTGAGACGGATGATGTGATGGTTACTTCTACTTTTGTCTCCCATCAATAGAAATAAACACTAGAGTCAACTGTTTATTCTGTTGAGAGAGAGAGACAGAATAATGGAGAGATAGGGTCTCAGTGCTTGCTTTGAACTCTCCTGCATCAGCTTATAAGTATGAACACATGGCAAGGAAGGAGCAACATATTCATAACAGAGGCATAGTGGGCGTGTACTCACTGAGAGAGATGGAAGAGGCACTGAAGTTCAGCACTACTGTTTAGTACGGAATAAACACCAAGATGGAAACGATACCAGACCAGGGCCAGCCCAAGTATCATCTGTTGCTGTTTAAGCCTATACTTTAGCGCCCATTTGGTTCAGCAGCAAAACCAACCCTCGCAAGTCGCTGTGACAAATGGAACCTTCAGAATTGCTGGCTTTAAATGATGTAGTGGCTTGTGACATTTATGTTCATGGCACATGGTGGAAAAACATCTCAAGTCTTTTCACACCATGCATGACCACTCGGGAAAGACGAAAGAAAAACTTTTTTCCCCATTTTTTTTCCCGTATAGCTCTGGCCATTGCCTCTGTCATTATAATACACTTGTACACACCAAAGTTGCTGCCAGGAGCTTGAATCGCAGAGCGGGAATTATTCCCAAAGCTAAACATCCATCACAGTTTAGAGACCGGCTTCCTACTTCAAATTCAACCGACTGTACTTGCCTTGGTTGTGCGCAGTCGAACAAGCGACTTCCGTTTTCCGTGCAACTGAAGGGTTATTCACAACATTACTCACTTTGGGTTTGATGCTACACTCAGTTGCCAGTTTATTAGGTACACCTAGCTAACTTCCTGGAGGTTATAATGTTCAGGTTTTGTTGAAACCGTTGCAGAGAGGATTGATTCAATTTTATTTATAGTGTCAAACCCTAACAGAAATTATCTCAGGACACTTTACACATCGAGTTGGTGGTTTGTGGTGCTGTTGAACTGTATTGCGTTATACTGACAGGTGTTTCTATTATTTACTCTACCCTCTTTGTCATAAATGGGTTGGAGATAATATTAGAAACACCCCTCAATATAATACAACATAATTTAGCAGCACCAAAGGGCAGCTTCCAAAATAGCCGTGAAGTTGCATCACACATCTCTAAAACTGTTTCAACAATAAGTGAACATTATAACCTTGATGAAGCACTATGGCAGTAAACTGCATTAGGTGTACCTAATGGCAACTGGGTGTATATATCTGGCTTAACTGTCAGCTTGTTTACAACCTGTCTGATCACATGAGGACTGGTGTTTGTTCACCTGTTGGACCTATTGTGACTGATGTTGCCGTGTTCCAAGATGGCAGCAGTGTGATGAACTCAATTTTATCATAAACAATATGACTAAAGGTCAGATGTAAGAACCTGTTCGTGGGGGCAGCACTGCTGATGAATGGCACTGATTTGGAAAATGATGAAGAAGAGCCTTTCCATTTCTCGTAGAGGCTGCTTTCAATTCTGAATTCTAAAACATATTGTGCATTTTATTAGGGCTGTCTTTGACTAAAGAAATTCTTAGTCATCTAACAGTAATACAATGTTTCGTCTGTAAAACACAGTTTCTCCACAAACTATCATGCAAAAGCCCTACTTTAAATCTTGTGTTTACCAAAAATGTGCTCATATGTTTTTTGAAAATAATACATTTAGCACTGAAAAAGCATTAAAAAAAATGGCTAATCGACTACAGAAATCTAAGACCAAAAACATAAATTAGTCGACTATTTTACAGTTATCGTTATTTTCCATTTCTAATTGTTAGAGTAAATGGGAATGTGTGAAAGGGGCTTTAGAATCCTCTTATCTTCTGAACACCCGAGCTGTGTTTGTCTAAACATACTTTTGACTGATAAAGAAGTGACGGAAGCTGATTTGAGGTTTACCAGCTTTCATGGCGTGCAAACAAATGACGGGAAGCACACTGCAAACTTGTCTTTTTAACGTATTTTTTGACGGAACACTTTATTGACCAACTATCACGTCGAGGTGTACTCACTTAAACACGGCCTACAAAGTAGTGACAGCAGCTGGTGGATGCGACTTTTAGCAGACTCTGTGGCCTTAACACAAAATGATTAGCTACCCGCTGACACTGCCTTTTTGAAATCATATTCACATGTATTACT
This sequence comes from Perca fluviatilis, assembly GCF_010015445.1. Classification (NCBI taxonomy): domain Eukaryota; kingdom Metazoa; phylum Chordata; class Actinopteri; order Perciformes; family Percidae; genus Perca; species Perca fluviatilis. Next base: position 31,924,153 of record NC_053126.1, on the reverse strand, counting down.
TGCACTCACCAAGAGTGACTAACAATGCACCAGTAGCCATGACATAACAGTGGTAACAGTTGAAGTGTCTGAGCAAGCCTCTGAATGCCCTTCGGCTCTATGAGGAGTTAGTATAACTTTAACATAAATGTGGTGAGAAGCTTGACTTTTCTTGGCGAGCCATGAAGTGAGTGCAGGTCAAGCCTCAGTTCCTGCTCGTAGTCCTTGTGGCAGCTGTTGCTGTGGGGGGGGGTTGGTATTTCCAGCCAAGATGCAATTTAGCTGCCCTCGGCCAGCACCGGGCCCTCCGTCCCTTAATAACTGTCACTGTTATGAAGTGTTGACAACTAATATCGAGGGATAATTCAGCCAGCAAACCCGGACCCCCCTCTGCTTTATTAAGAACGTGAATGCTTTCAATTTCCTCCAGCATGCAGCCTGCAGAGTGTTTTAATCTCTTTTCCTCTCTGGCTCTCTCAATTTTTCATTCTTTTACCTGTTTCTTACTATATCCTCCTTTTTTTTTTTACATTTCCAATCCTTTCTTCCTTTTTTGTACTGCTTTTACCCTCTTGATTTTTTTTTTTTTGTGCCCCGGTTTCTTTTTTGGGGGGTATAGTCTTTCCTGTTTCACTATTCCTCTATTTTTCTCCCTTGCCTTTCTCTGGGTAATGGTTTGTCTTCTGTCCTCAGCGTCAGGAGGAGCTGAGAGTGGCAGCAGCGGGGAGAAGAGTCCTACGGGCGGGTCGTCAGCGTCATCCAAGCGGGCTCGTACGGCGTACACCAGCGCCCAGCTGGTCGAGCTGGAGAAGGAGTTCCACTTCAACAGGTACCTGTGCCGGCCGCGGCGCGTGGAGATGGCCAACCTGCTCAACCTGTCCGAACGCCAGATCAAGATCTGGTTCCAGAACCGACGCATGAAATACAAGAAGGACCAGAAGTCCAAGGGCCTGAGCTCCAGTTCTGGAGGGCCCTCACCGACCGGCTCCCCACCCCTGACCATGCAGTCCTCCGCCAGCTTCCTCAACTCAATGCACCCCATGGGAGGGGGAGGTGGGGGAGGTGGAGGAGGCTACGACGTCCCCTCTCCGCCATCCTTTGGCAAGCCCCACCAGGGAGTGTCTTACTCCATGTCCACTGCCTACTCCAATGTCCCCATGAAGGGCTGCCCCCCCCAACAGAAGTATGGCGCCCCAGACCAGGACTACGGCGACCCCCATCCTCACCACGGCCTCGTGCAGGCCAACAACGCTGGCTACGGGACTCCCACCAGTATGCAGGCCAGTCCAGTCTACGTGGGGGGTGGCAGCTATGTGGAACCCATGCCTGGCTCGGGGCCCTCCATGTACGGGCTAAACCACCTCGGCCCCACGCCAACCCACCATCAAACCATGGACTACAATGGCGCGGGGCCTATGTCGGCCACCAACCAGCACCACGTGGGCGGAGGGGGCCCCCCGGGTCCCTGTGACCCGCCCACCCACCCGACGTACACCGAGCTGTCGGCGCACCACACCTCGACTCAGGGCAGAATCCAGGAAGCACCCAAGCTCACTCACCTGTAGCAGGTTTGGAACAAAATGACAACGTAGGAAATAGCGAAGACGACACAGAACATGTAAGACGACGCGACTCACTAACAGACTAACTAACACGTGGGGACTCTACTGCTGCAACGGGACGGCAGGAGAGACCAAAGGAGACAGACAGGAGCCATCCAGTCGTTTGTCCCGTGCTCTAAAGCCACAAAGGGGAGCAATCAGCGTTTGGTGTTGCCCAACCCACCCCTGTTTCACTGCCTTCTGATTAGGGCTAGAGCTTTTACTGTTACCTTTAAAGTGCAGGTAATTTAATTTAAAAATGACAAAGGTTGTGCCGATTATCAAGTAGCAGCGACGAACCATTCATGTTGCCAAAAGAGACAATTAAAGGCACATCTCTGCTAAGTAGTGAAATCAATGGTAGTTGCAAAAACATTTCCAAGGATTTTTTTTAAGCCGGGACCAAACTTACTAACTTACTCTCTGCTACTGAAACCTTACATCATACAGGAAATGAGGAAACCAAACTTTTAAACCATTTAACAATGCATTATCATTTAGTTTTGACAAAAAATTGTTAATTTAACTTACACATTCAAAAGTGCTTAATGTTTTCTTATACATTATCAGTGATTGAGTTTTCATTTTAGAACTCTTGGTTTCTTTTACCCATGTTTACACATTTAACATCGACCTTTTTAGAGCAATTTACACTCTTAAGAGTCCCAGGCCAGTGAAGCATATTGTAAGCGTGGGAGAAGAAGTGTCCAGTCAATTGTCTCCCATGTCCCCCCGGGGACAATAAATGTCAGGAAGCTCATCTTGTGGCACTGGTGCAGAGAAATATCGGCAGCTGTATGGCATAACAGGATCTATGGTGAGAGCGCCATTGTTTAGTCAGTATTCATTAGACTGGTAATCTACTTCACGGTCAATCAGAAAACTGCAATACAGACGACTGTACTCAAACAGAGCAGAAGTCAGTTTTTCATTAAAAATATTTCTCAGAATGCCCCCCAAAAAACCCCTAATATGAAAGAACAATCTATAGGTTACTCAGCAAAATAATTTCAAAACAATTTTTGCGTGGGCGGAGCACATTGCAGCAGTAGCTCAGCTAGCATGGCGTTAGAGCTAGTACGGGGTGTAAAATTGTACTTTGATAATAAAATATTCCCCCTTAAGACACACATATACAAACAGCTCTCCCGCCCGCTAAATGAAATCGTCGAGATTTGAATGGGCAGTTAACGAGGTGGTTAGATTTATGACGCTGAGCTCTCTCCCCCTCTAGGCAACACATGTTGTTGTCAGCCGAGCTGAGCTATGTGGAGGCCTCTGCCTCTCCATCAGCAGGAGAGAGAGAGAGAGAGAGAGAGAGAGAACACAAATATATGACTCGAGCTGGCAGTACTCGTCTGTCCTCTGTTCCTCCTCTGTTCCACGAAGCACATAAAAACCACTGGATGCTCTCCCCTTGAGCTGTCTCTCTTTGCCTCCTGCCGTACCCGTCTCTGTCGGTCCAGACTGAATCACTACTAACCCTCCGTCTCTTGTCTGTGGCAGCAGCACATGGCTTCTGAAGGAGGCAAAAATCCCCACAATCCGCCACAGACCGCACCCCCCCCCTCTCTCACACACACACACACACACATACACATCCATCACCCAACTCACCACCCCTCCCATCAATCTAACAGGGTTTAAGAAGCTACAAGCTCAAAGGCTAAACTAGCTCCCATAGACACGCATCTGTGCTAAGCTACGCTAGTTCATCACAGCCTCCACACACACACACACACACACACACACACACACTCACTCACACAGCAATGCTAAGCTAGCTTCCTTTCGTTGACATATCCACAGCCAGGTTACGCCAGCTGTTGACATCTTTAAACAAACACAATGAGAGGACATGGAAGAGACATTTTAATGTTCTTATTTTTAGCACATCATCGACACAGGGTAAATAATAAGAGTGAAGAACACAATTTATTTATGTTTGGGTAAGTTATTACCCTCCTCTCTCTCTCTCTCTCTCTCTCTCTCTCTCTCGCTCTCTCTCTCTCTCTATCACTTTGGAAGGGTTCACTTGCATTAGCGGACACCAATGCGAAGAAGTCCACATTTTATATTGTTTTCTTTTGTTCTCACATATCTTGACTTTTAACGTGGATACAGGGTATATATTTGAACAAAAATGCATGTCCCAGAAATCAGAGAGGATGTGTATCACACATTTTTAAAACAACTAGGTTGATTTGTTTAAACGGTCAGTGAGTGGAGTTTTGGGACATCACACACGTCAGGCTGTTTCAGCCTGCAGTGTTCAAGCTGTGTGGAGTTGACCCCCCCCCCCACTACTCTCTCTCTGCCGTTCTGGAAATCAACCTTTGGTAATAGTTTTTTTAAAAGTGCAGATTTACACAAACGCTTTCCACATCTGGGCATCATTGTTGCACTTAGAGTTTACATTTTGATGGTTAAAAGGAAAAAAATAATAATGATAAAATCTTATTTTGAAGACGGTAGGCCCTCCAATCAAAGCGTCTTTCGCCAATGTGTGTTCAAGTGAACATTCATATATAAATATTTATTTGTTATAGCCAGTTTAAAAAGACTTTCTGTTTTGTATTATTATTATTATTATTTATCCTTCATGTATTTATATCGAGAAAAAATACTGTACTTTTTTAGTATTTACCTGTTATGAAAGAAAAAAAAAACATTGTGTTTCTTCTTGTCCCTTGTACTGAAGTTACATTTTTTAGTTCTTGTATTTTAGAAGAAAATAAGTAGTTTTTATGTTCCTATAATGACCCTTGTACATACATGTCTTGGCTTGTACAGGGAAAAAGGCATGGGTGGGGATTGGTGACCCATCCGTGCATAGTCTGAAAATTTAGACAAACTATTAGCTGGAAAAAAAGAACGAGTCTTTTTGGAGAAAAACAACTTCTTTCTTTGTCCTTTGTAGCTCCTTTTTCTTTCCTTGTTGAGAGAGTTGTCTGTTGAACAATTCTTTAATAAAATGTTATGTTATTCAGAGATATCGTCAGTTTGTTTATGATCCTCAGGTGTTTTGGTAAATCATTATTAAAACATTATCATCTGAAAGGGCAATAGCACTTTGTTAGGCAGTGTTACTGTCACGTGGAAAACCTGCCAACTCCAGTTGTATTGACTGCCATGGCAACATACAAACAACCTTATGCACAGCTGGGCTCCTATTGGCTGCCAGCTGTGACAAAAATCACTAATTATGAATGTATTCAAACAATTGCATGCCAGGATTAGAACTAAATTTTTTTTAAGTTAGTCAAGTTCTGCAGTGGTGCATATTTTGTTGATTATCAACTTTGAAGGATGAACATATTATATTCTAAAACAAATATTCAACCTACTAAACCAGGGGTCTTCAACATGTTTAGCTTAAAGAGAGCAAAGCAGGGACCCCCTACTACTAATGTTGTATTGAATTAAATTGCATATTAAACTTAATAACATATAGGGCGGCCTAAAGCCTTTACACATACCTTTTTATGGTGCATACAATACTAAGGTTTTAAAATAATAATTATTGACATATTCATATCTTTATACATCATGTTTTAATGTTTAACATTCATGTAACAGTCAATTCTTAGGCTTAACCATCTGTGGATGGCTACCTTAGTAGCCTGTCACCAATGTTGTGTAAATTAAAAAATATATATGACAAATAGGCCGATTTATCTTTGCTAATTATATGTTGGACTCGTGTTCATGTATATTTTCAGACATATTTTAAACTTTTTGATTTTTTTTTTTTTTAAATGATTAAACACTATCTTGGTGGACTGCCTGCAGTAACTCTGAGGACCCCCCCCCTAAGGGTCCAGGACCCCCATGTTGAAGATCTCTGTACTAAACCCTTCAAAATCAGATGATCTCAATGATAGAAACCAAAACGGGACATTTCAAAGACATAAGACATTAATCCTTTCAAGGTACTAATAACTGTTGTAAATCCTGCCCAAATGGTTTTGTAAGCTGTTATGTGACGTGTTCAGCAGATGGTGTGTGTTCTACCCTGATGTGATGGTGGAGGATCTGGTGTAGGTGGGACTTCTTTCCAGCAGCATGTCTCTGGTTCAGGGATGACCTGACACTGATGCCAGTACTGGATACCGGGTCAATCCCTCAGGCTAAAGCATGGCATCACTGTCAGAAAACATTCCCGATAATTACATCTGAAGCCTGGAGCGACGTGTAACATGTCAGAAGTTAAAAAAAAAAAAAAAATCTTTAACCCTTAGGAAAACTTCCAATCTGCTCTCCTTTATGCCTTACACACTCGACAGAAAGAAGGAGGTTAAAGTGGCTGCTAGAGTCAGAGCTATTCTGCTACTGTTGCTGGTTGCTGGTATTCATTTACTGTAGGCTTACTGATTGCCAGCACCAATGACATGTCAGATACTGGGCTGCATCCCAGTGAAGGTCTAAGGTCGGATCCAAGAACTATTCCTGAACTGAAACCTGATACCTGTTGCTGCTTGATTTTTTTTAGAGTCCTCTCTCTGAGAAGGGAACATTGACTTTAGCTCTGCTGTTTTGTCTGATAACTCCAAACTATTGTCACTAACTGTTAAAACTCAAACTCACTCGAACTAGTCTTTAGTGTCCAGTATTGTAAAGTATTGCAGCTGCCGTGTTATATATTTAACTCTCATTGATTGTGGAGAAAGCATTTAAGTTCAACAAAAAAAAAAAGGGTTTAATTAATGCAGGTCATGATTTAAAATAGTGAAAAAAGGATTTGTTTTCACATTTAAGTTATTTGGAAAAGCCTGGCCAGAACGATCTGTTCCTCTGCATAAACATTGCTCACGTTATTTCAGGAATCCCAGTTCAATGTAGTCGTGTTCTGGACCCACCTCTGTGGATCATAAGTGGTCTGACTTAAAATGGGGAGCAAGGCTGTGAAGTGTGGTTGAAAGCTCTGGAATAAATCTAGTGAGTGAGCGTGTTAGCCTATCAGACAGTCCAGCAGATGGTGGGAATATATATATATATATACCTTTTGGCCATTTCTTCATTTCATGTATGGCTGAGTTGCATCATGCAGAAACTCATAGAGCATTTAGACTTTTTTTCTACTATTCAATTAATCTACAACTATTTATGTCACCATTTGAATTACTGACTTAGTCTAGTCATTGACTGTTGATTATTGACTGCCTGGGTTGACCTTTTTTAACCGTTAACTCTTAATGAGAAAGTACATATATATAATATTTTTTTTTCAACAGATAGGAGACCCGAGATAAGTCACGTGACCCAGGGTGACTGGGAACCAAAAGCAGAGAGCTTTAAAACCGAGATAATGGCTCAGATATTTTAGCTTAACATTTTCCTCTCTTTTCAACTCTCTTTTTCTCTTGTTATCTCTCTCTCTTTTTCTCTTCTCTTGTTCTCTGTTGCTGTTTATGACTAAAAAAAAGCCCTGAGGCCTGGTCACATGGTCTCAAACCCCCACTCCACACTCTCTCTCTCTCTCTCTCTCTCTCTCTCTCTCTCTCTTTAGCACGCGCTTGTGCTCAGAGGCCTGAGAGCAGCATAAAACTTGGGACATAAATCAGGCTCCCATAAATAATGGCCGTACTTCCCTTTACAACTCCGTTGGACTAACAGACAATAAAAACACCAATAAGCAGAGATTGGATCTAATTTATTGCCTCATAAAAACAGACGGAGAGCTCGGCTCGGCTTCAGCAACGCGGTCGCTGCTGAACACAGCCCAGCTATTACTATAGAACACGCTCTCAGCCAGGTACACACACTGATCTGGAGTCAGAAATTATTTGTAGGTAGCCTATATTAGGGAGGAGATTGGTCAAAAAGTTATCTGTCAGATGTGAACAGATGTTTTATCATGCAGTAGCTAATATAATAATAATAATAGGCCCTAATATTAAAAATGATAATAGAAAAATCCTAGTAATTTCCACACAAAAAATACTCCATAGACTAAAGGGACACTTCACGAACTGTTAGTTCTGAAGCGTTTTGTTTTCTTCCTTTAAAAAAAAAACAAAACAGAAGCAGGGCTTTGGACTAATCAAAATCTCAATAATTAGTAATTATATTTAAATAAGGTCAAATTAAAACGCAGTTACTGGAATGAAAATAATTGGTTTACCATCGGTAGGCTAAATAAAAAATTAAAAAAGAACTGACTGGAAAATGAAATATAATAAAAGTCACATATCCCCATCTTGAGTCGACCAATCCACGAGACGACTATAGCATGAAAAACAACAGCTTTCCATTCTCCAACAAAACTTCCAGAAACTTCGGAATTTCACAAAAAAAACCGTGGCAGTAAAACGAGGTGAAGGCAAAGGGAATCTAAACGGTGCAGGGCACATTGTGATGTTGCAGCCCAGTCAGCAGCTTGAGTCTGCTGGGTTCGGGCTCTGTGTCCTCGGCCTCCTCGCTGCCTGCGCTTTCTGCTGCTCTCAATGGCCCTCACTCCCACACACTTTTCTACTTGTTCTGCCTGTCAGAGGGCATGGGAAAGAGTGGGAGAATGGAGCTGAGAGCCAAATACCTTCTACCCATTTGCCCATGGTATCTGAGTGGTTTTTATTTTTTTTAACTCAACAGATAAAATATGTCTGCATGACGTGTATATATGAGCGTGTTTGCTGCGCGTAAAAGCAGTGTAGGCTACGTATAACAAAACACAGCGAATAATGGGGGAGAGTGGACTGGAGCTTTTCTTGTTATTTAGGAGAGAGAGAGAGAGAGAGAGAGAGAGAGGGGCTGCTGTCAGGCTCTTTGCAGGGACTGAAAGATTGATCACCGCACTTTTTTTGTACTCCTCGAGCCCTCCCCAAAATATCCTCTGCTAAACTCCCTGATCTTTATAAAAAAGGAGAGAAAAAAAATCTACATGTGCGTCCTGTTGAGTTTGAAGGCCACTCAGCACACTCTCACTCAGTGTTAGTGTTCATATTATTGCTGCTGTGTTATTATTTGTACTATTAGGAGGAACGGCAGGCCTGCGCGCTCCCCTCCTCTCTCCACGGTTGCACGGAGCGACCTCGCTATGAACTCTCTCTCTCTTTCTCTCTCTCTCTCTCTCTCTCTCTCCGCGTAAACACACAGGACATTTTTAACACCCATACATCACACTGGAGAGAGGGCGAGAGAGAACCATAGCTAGCAGGAAGATATTTGGAGACTGTGAACAGAGGCTATTTTGGTCAGATTATATTTAGACAATATTTAGGTTTCTCTCTCTCTCTCTCTCTCTCTCTCTCTCTCTCTCTCTTTCTTTCACACACACACACACACACACACACACACACACACACAAACACACTGAGCTCCAACAACACTTCCCAAATACATGAAGAAATCGATTAAAAACAAAAAAAGTATACACTTACACACCAACAGGCTCCCTGTCTCTGCCTCTCTTCAAATCTAAATGTCTCTCTGCTCTGTTAGAAGCCAATCTGCTTCATCTCCACTACCGCGGAGTAGAAATCTTCATCATCGTCTACTCCTGAGCTGCTGCGCCATCTAAAACCCTCTCCAAGTTTTCTGTGCCTAAATTGGAGATTTTTTTTTAGCCTCTGTCACAATGTATAAGATTAATGAGCTGAGTGCTGTAAACAGTAGTTTTTTTTTTTTCCTTCTGAAGGAGCCATATTGTACACGGTGGTGGCCAGCTCCGTTCACCTAATGTTAACCGTCATTACATCACCCAGAGGACCGAAGAAATGTCCGAGATGCTCTATTGTTTGTGCGCAAAACCGGGCCGGGATGCGCCGACCCGCCGCCCACACGGCGCACATGGCGAGCGGCCGCCTTGTCGCTCCCCCTCTCCCCAGACTTTACCCCCCGTTAAGACGAAACAATAGCAGCTATCCTGTCATATAGCCACAGCATTTGGTGGAAACATAAAAATGCTGCTTCCCACAACCATCGCCGCCGCCAGGCCCGGACCCCCGATTGGCTGTTTTGGGTCACATGACCAGGAATTGGCTGCAATTTCGCCCCATAGTTGTTCAGTTTAGCCTACCCAGGTCCCCATACGCTAGTAATATCACCAATATACACAATTATTATATATCCACCGCATTTACGCCATTGCGGTCGGGAGCCTACATGCTCGTGCGTTTTTTCATTTCGTTTTATTTTTTTAAGAAGCCATATTGTGTTGTGTGCGTGTGCGAGCGAGCGTGCGCGCGTGTATGTGTTTTGTTTTTTTTTTTATTTTGGGGAAGGGATTGTTTCGGGGGTCTCGCCGTTTGAGGTTGAAGCCGGTTTTGAGGGAGCTATGAATTTTGAATTTGAGAGGGAGATCGGTTTTATAAACAGCCAGCCGTCCCTAGCAGAGTGCCTGACGTCTTTCCCCGCCGTCCTGGAGTCATTTCAAACTTCATCAATCAAGGAGTCGACAGTAATTCCGCCTCCCTTCGAGCACACCATCCCCAGCCTCAGCCCCTGCACAGCCAGCCAGCCGAGACCGACTGCAAGGAGCCAGCAGAACCGGAGAACCTCCGTCACTAATGGCCTCCAGACGCACCACCGAGCCGCACAGCAGCCCTGTCCGCCTGGCCAGGCCCCTGCCCCGGCCACGGCCACCCCGGCCGGTCCGCTGGCCCACGAGTTCCCCTGGATGAAGGAGAAGAAGTCATCAAAGAAGTGCCCAAAGCCGGGGAGCAGCGCCAGCGGTGGAGGATCCATCATCCCCCCTGCATCTTCCTCCCCATCGCCGACCGCCTCCGGGTACGCTTCGGCGGGCATCGAGTCACCCACAGGTCGGTATGCTGGGAAGAGGGAGCCAGAAGGCTATGTGTGTGTGGTGGGAGTGTGAGGGGTGTGCAGTCTGTGCTTTAATTTACTGTCTGCATCTTCATTTCATTTCCACTTCAGAAGTAGCATGCCATTTATTACACACAGCATGGATTTGGCTAGATGACATTGTCTTTTTCTTCCTCAGTGTGTGTGTGTGTGTGTGTGTGTGTGTGTATTGTGCAGTGCTGTGATGCTGTGTCAAGAGGGAAGCCATATCTAGACCACTGCATTATGCTGCAGTGCTTTACACTCTATGTTCATGCACTTAAAATGCACCCATTAACACATAATCTGTGTCATTTTTAGGATCAAATGTGTATAATTCAGCTTCACGCTAAGGGAAATCCTTTCACACCAGCATTCTTTTAATTCTGTAGCATCTATAGCCCACATTTTCCAAAATGCATTCTGTCCATATTTCATTCTTTTATCGTGCGCAAAGACGCGCAGACGGGGGGGTTGTTTCCTTAAGCCACCCCGCAGATGATTGCTGCTGCAGCCTGTATCATTCTGTTCATTGGGTGGTGTGATTTCAGCAAGCAGCTGAAGCATCGCCCTGACATTATATATTCATAACACAACTGAGATGGTAGCCATATTGGATGGAGGTAGGAAATATAATGGCGAGGCAAAGCAACCAGACAGAATATGTTGGGGTGGGGTGGGGGGAGGGGTATAAACTACATCCACAGATACAGATTGCACACAATCTGATTTTCTTGGGTTTAGGTCATTTCCCCCTTTCACACTGGCCTCCATAATCACTGCATTTGTAAAAGTTTTTTTTTTCCTCTATTTTTTTGCTCTTCCAAACACACACAATCCCAACCCATTCATTTTAATGGAATTTCATGTTTTCTCATGTTCCTTTCTCGCCCAATTTCCTGCTTTTTGTGATCTACTTCACGAGGCACTTGATGGTTTTAGTTCTGTTTCTGACAGATACCGCCACATGGTTTCACATCGACATTCCCACATCGCCCTGCACATTTCCTCCCAATCCCATGATTTATTTATTTTCCTCTCTCTTTGCATTTCTCTGATCACATGCTGCAGCCTCTCACAGCGGGCTCGCTGCACTCCAGGCTTTACAGAAAAGAGAAGCCCTCTTTGGCATTATCACAATCTGTCTTTATCTGCCTTTTCTTTATTATTATTTTTTTTACCAGCATGAAATTGGTCCGCGTTAACAGTTATGGCTTGGCCTGCTACTGTAATTGGAAGGAGTATTTTTTTACGAGACTTTTTGTGTTTTATTACTGTTTTATTACAGACAGAAGAGCCGAGGGGATTTCCGCTCGATGCTGAAGCAGCTTATTTCTTGGCTGGAAATCTTGCACGCAATAAAAAAAAAAAATGTAGAGGTTTTACAGGGCTCTCATGAAATAGATAGATAATTTTAAGTTTAAACGAAATATAAAATACAAATATAAAAAAAAGACACACGATAATAGCTTCAAAAGATTTTACACAATAAATCCTCCACATAATTTCTCTCTCCCTTTATTTGTCTTTGTCTCCCTGCAGACCCGAGCCAGGCCTGTCTGGATAGTGGAGGAGCCGGGTCCCGCCGGCTGCGCACCGCCTACACCAACACACAGCTGCTGGAGCTGGAGAAGGAGTTCCACTTCAACAAGTACCTATGCCGGCCCAGGAGGGTGGAGATCGCCGCCCTCTTGGATCTGACCGAGCGGCAGGTCAAAGTTTGGTTCCAGAACCGGCGGATGAAACACAAGCGCCAGACTACGCACCACCGGGACGGCGGTGGAGGCCATGAATCCAGCGACCCGGGCGGCTTTGAGCCGCTTGAAGGCGCCGATGCCTCATCCCCGTACTCCAGCCAGCCGCTGGAAGCATCCGGCACCGGGGAGGCTACATCGGACGGCGAGCCAGGGAGCTGCAATCCATCTTCGGCCGCCGCACCCACCGCCTACGCTAATGACAGCGGGGATAATGCACAGCCCACGCCGGAGAAGGGAGGCCGATTGAGCCGTACCGAACGCCCACCGCTGCCAGGGGCATCTGGCTGCTCTGAGGCTGCCGCGGCTCACCACTCCCCGCCGACGTTCACCGCCACGAACTCCTCTAATAACCCGGGCCTGATGCAGCTCAGCGAGGCCGGGCCCGCAGCAGCGTCCGATCCGTCATTCTCTGAGCAGCGGGACCCCTCTATCACCTCCACCGCCTCCTCCGCTGCTGCTGCTCCTCCCGCCGCCTCCTCCGCGCTCCCCGACCTGGCCTTCTTTGCCGGGGACGCGTGCCTGTCGCCCAGCCTGCAGAGCTCGCTGGATAGTCCGGTGGATTTCTCCGAGGAGGACTTCGACCTGTTCACAAGCACACTGTGCGCCATAGACCTGCAGCACCTCAACTTCTGAGGGCCGGCTGCAACGTTTCAATATAAAAGAAAAGTACAAATATAAAAAAGGAGTGGACAGACAGGCCTGTGTGGATGAGCAATCGAGCGGAGGAGACGGCACTCGGCGAGGACTCTGCTGTTTAAATAGCATAAAAGCTTCTCGGCAACATTCCTGAAACATTTCTGACTGAAAATTATGTTCGTTTTTTTTTGTTGTATATATATATATTTTTTTGCATCTTCTTTCTGGTTTTATTTTGCGGCTGTATTGTAGTTAAAGAGAGATGCAATTCGTTTCCATTTTTTTTTTTTTTTTAAACACCGAAGGGAAATGTTTTTTTTTTTTTCACGGTCGAAACGTTATGGATTTTTTTTTATCTCTCCCCTTGTTCAGGTATTTATTGCCTTTCTTGTTTCTGATCGTTTTTGTTAAAATTATTAACACTCATCAGTATGTGCGGATATGTTTCCTCGAGTGCAATCTGGTGCAGCTTCATGGATCCTTAATAACTTCTCAGGAACTGCTCACGGAGTCTAGGTGCAGATAGCTGGACTGCTTTTAGAAAAATCTCAACTGGAGAATGAATTCATTGTCTCTCTGAACGAGACAAGACGAGAGAGAAGCCCTGCTGACGACCCGAGTTTTAGACCCTAGTTTATTTATTGAGATTCTTTAATAGTGAAAATCCAAATTATTTATTGTACATATATTTTCATAGTGGAATAATAATAATAATAAAAACACAAACATTTACGATGTGGCCCATGTTGTTTTGTTATATGAATTCATACCTAAAGGGATACTAATTAAAGTTAAGTGAAGAAATATGGCATGCAGTACATATATTTTTGTATGCAGTTAACACTAATGCACTTTTATAATACCCTAAATATGAAACAAAGTGAGCATTCAACAGCATATTAGTGAACCTATTATATTTGTATTATTTTATATTATTTGGCTGCTGTTGCTTGTACTAGTGGACGCTAATTATTTATAATGTATTGAACATTTATTATAGCAGGCTATAGGCCTAATTTCCATAATACATTTATACAATGCAATTAAGCATAAGCCTTTATTTTCCACAGGATACAGTTTGTCAATATGATGAAATATTTGTCATTTTTAATTTTGTAATATATATTTTGATTTTGGTTCATAATTTGGACTGAATGCAAATTTCAAGTTTAAATGCATGGCTTTGTCTAGTTTTCCCACACTATGCAACATATATGTTTAGCCTGATATAGCCTGGTATTGCCCAGTATATGGTTCACTTCATGTGTTTACACAGAGATAACCCTGAAGAATGAGATATTTTCCAGAGCAGATACAAAGAGGAGAAACAGTCTGAGGCCACAGCAGGGTCATTGTTTTCCTAGATTAGCATGGGTAGCCCTCTGCCTGAGAGTATAGAAGCCAATGGTTAGCTTAGCATGGCCCTCCACCAGCAGTAGCTTTCACCATGTAAGAATAGCAGAGAAACTATGTAGCCTTTTACTGACTGTGTGTGAGACCCAGAGCTAACCACAGTGCAGCAGGACTCACCTTCTATAGAGCACTGAAGCTAACTGTAGCTTGGCATTGTAAATTCTCTCCCACTATAAAGCTGGTAGTGTGAAAATGGAGCAAACCCTGAACTCCCTGTCAGGAGTGTGTGTGTGTGTGTGTGTATGTGTGTGTCTGTGTGTGTCTATGTGTGTGTGTGTGTGTGTGTGTGTGTGTGTGTGTGTGTGTGTGTGTGTGTGTGTGTGTGTGCATAATGCTAGCTCCTGCTCCTCCCACAGAGTCAAAATGGCGCTGAAGACAAAGCAGGATGTGAACAATGAGCAGTGGCAGCCATTACAGGATGACTGGCTCAGTGTGACATGCATGGTGTGTGTGTGTGTGTGTCTGAGAGAGAGAGAGTGTGTGTAATAGGGAGAATAAATAGGCTATGCCTTGTTTTGTTTTTTACACTACAGATTCAAGACAGGTTTATGACTAGTTGTTTTATTTCTTGTGATAGCATATTAATAAAAGTAATAATAATAACAATAAAAATAATAATCATAATAATCCCATTTTTGTATGTAGGCTAAACATTTTTAGACTAGGCTATACAATTACCTAATACTGATATTTGCAATGTGCAAACCTGAATCAGAGAAAATTGGAACATTGACTGGGGTTGATATTGTGAAACACAACAGTTAACAACATAGGAAAGTGTTTTAATGCAGTTTAATTTGAGCCTATAACTAATCACTCCCTTTGTGTGGTTATGATAAAACAATAAGACAACAATCTGGTGTCCTCCCTTCAAGAAACCCCTCCACCACTCTGTTAAATTCAAATGGAGCAGCAGATGTGATTTCACATAGTAAAATAATGCTGTAAAAATCATAAATATGCAACACAGAAGTAGCTTACACATGTAATGCTACTGATAGTACTTCTTCTACAACAATTACTACTACTACTACTACTACTTATGGGCAATTGTGAAGTGCTTTAGATAAAATAAAAAAAATTATAAATAAATCATCATCAAAAACAGCAAATACATTAAAAGATAAAAAAAAACATTCAAAAACAAAATATTTCACATGAAAACTCCTATATAAAAAACAACATTCAACAACTAGTAGATATTAAAGCAGGGATTCAAAAGAAGACTGGACTAACAACATTTCTATGGCAGTTCTGCTTGGGGTCTGTATAAAAGACATGGTCATTTTTAATCTTGTCCTTTGGACATACGAAAAGGCAAAATGTTTTCAGGGTCTAATCCCTGGCATGCTTTAAAAAAATCTATAGTAAAATGTTAAACTGTAACTAAAACTGGCATGATGTTTTCGCTCATTCTGGGACATTCTGGCAGTGAAGTTTTGTACTAACTGAATTCTTTAGACAGTTCTGGTTGGCTGAGGCAGCTATACAGTGTGACAAGATCTGTCATATTGTCTAGATCTGATATGGGGTCAAGTCAGAGAGTACTAAAACAGTCAAAAGAAAATGTATGCATACAAATTAAAATCACTATGGTGTCTGCATGTAAGGTGAATCAGTGGCAACATGTAGACAGCAAACTGTAGTGGCTCCAGTATACAGCCATGGTGAATCCCCATTTAGGACAAAGAAAGTGCTATTTCAAACATATACATTTAATACTGACCTTAGGATTCCCACCCACTGTTTAAGACTTTTAGTTACAATTAAATAACCAACAGAGAGATCTAAAACCTGAGGATTGACCAGTATCAGCTCAAAGAAGATCCAGACAGGAGCGTGTCCAGAGAGCGGCCTCGGGTGGCACAAGCCACAACTGAAATCGGATTGGCCAGACCTCTATCTTAAACTATATCTGCCCAGTCAGAGGCTGGACCTTGAGCTTATTATTATTATATATATATATATTTTTTTTTTTTGTATGGAAGCTTTATATTACATTTAGTGCCACTGTTGGTAGGTCTATTTATGTTAAATTATCATTTAAACACATGATTGTAAGAAACTGTAGGATACTATAATTTAAGTAAGAGACCACTGCCAATGGGAAGGGATCTAAAGTCAGGCAACATTTTGACGAGGGAAAAACTGGCAAGGCCATTTTCAAAGGCGGCTCCTGACCTATTCTAAAATGGTGTATTTGAATATTTCTACATACTGGTGTCTTGGAATTGCATGAATTGGGTATGATTGGAAAGTTGAGACTCATGTATGGATGTACATTTATGGATGTATGGCTTTCTTAGATATATTGGCAATAAGGGTGTTTCTGCAGTTTCCAGAACAAAAGTGCTCTCCATCCAATCTCCAAATATCAAAAGTTTTTCATACCAAATCACAGTATGGATTTTTCTATGGTGTTCCTTAAGGTTTTTATGTTTAAATGTGATATTTTTATAAATTCTTCTTCAGTCAGAAATGGTTAAATTTTGCACCAAATCTGTATAACAAATTTTATTAACCCAGGAATGGCTACATCTCAGCTTAATCTTCAGGTTCCCAGCTTTCAGTGTATACCAATTATATGTGGCATATACTATTGACCTGCTGTCTCCCCCTAAAGATCCCCTGTCCCCCCTTGGGTCTATGGTGAATCTCTAAGGCTAAAAGGGGTGGTTCAGAATTTTGGACATAGGACCTCATTTCCAAGTTAGCTAGTGTGTTATTTATCAGTGGAGACCGTTTTCAACACTTTTCATCCAGTCCTTCCAATTGCAGAGTTCGCTGGTGCTAGGCTAGCGCAAGTCAACAGTAACTGCTAGCCTGCCATTAAAAATTACTTACCCACTCCACAGTACACCCGAGGCAAATAAATTATAACGCCAGACTATTGATGTAAATGTCTGTTGATAGAATAATGTTAGAAATAAAACTACCCTTGCATCTAAATGATCGCATTACATTTTGAGGGACTAGTTTCTCAGCAGCAGCGGAATTTTACTTTGCTCCGGTTAGTAGTACTGCGCCGAAAAGTAAACAGAAAAGCGCACTCCAGTCGGGAAACCTAGTAGTAGCCTAGTACATTGGTATTCAAGCATTGGATTGGAAACTAAGGACTAGGCAACATGGTGTTTCAGTGTGCATTTAGAAATGGTAAAAATAAACAGATGGGCACCACAAAGTTTCCACAAATTTCCATTGAGAGATCCAGAAAGGAACCAACTGTGGCTTCTTCTGCTGGCTTGGACATCAAGACAGCGGCCCAGACTCTACTCAAGTTACAAATTTGTAGTGATCATTTTCGACCAGACGACTTTGAAAAATCCTGCAATCTAAAGGTCCACAAGTCACTGACAATGAATGCGGTTCCAGATGCACCAACAGCTACTGATGAACAGGTAATAACTTTTGGTAGGCTACTCTAGCTAATAAAGCTAGCCCCGTTCATAATGTTAGCCTAGCTGCTACTGATAGATTGACAAAGTCAGAAACATCGGCATGGCTTTCAAACGTGGCCATAGTACTATATCTTGTTGATTTCTTCGTGCAATGTACTCTGCTTCTGTAGTAATGAGTGACAACGGCAGGTAAATAAACTTGCATGATTGTCATGTAAACCAGCTTTTTTGTTAGCCTAGGTAATATCACTCCGCCACTGCTGTATCCTATGCTACCGACTACAGGGAACAAAGAAAAACTATTGCAATGCAATGCAAGGGTAGTTTTATTTCTAACTTTATTCTATCAACAGACATTTACATCGATAGTCTGCCGTTATAATTTATTTGCTTTTATTTGTTTTTAATGGCAGGCTAGCAGTTACTGTTGACTTGTGCTAGCCTAGCACCAACGAACTCTGCAACTGGAAGGACTGGATGAAAAGTGTTGAAAACGGTCTTCACTGATAAATAAAACACTGGCTAACTTGGAAATGAGGTCCTATGTCCAAAATTCTGAACCACCCCTTTAAAGTAGATATAAGTAGTGGAGACAGAAATGGTAAATTAATGTTATTCAGATGTGTGTGTGTGTGTGTGTTTGTGTGTGTGTGTGTTTGCACTGCACACATAAATACTTTATGCCACCCCTGCATAAATCAGTGCAACATCAGTCAAAAAAGTCTGGACATGCCATTAGATCCGGAGTATGGCTCTTGATGTGTGTGGTTCCAGAAGTGTTTGAGATAAACTAAAATTAGCATAAAGACTCTTTGCATTTTTTATGCTAAGCTAAGATAACAAGCTACTGGCTCCAGCCACATATTTACTGTCAATTCAGACATGAGAGAAGCATTGATCTGCCCATCTAACTCTCGGTAAGAAAGTGAATAAGTGTATTTCCCAAAATCTTAAACTATTCCAGGTGGAAATTACATCTGTACAAGTTGGCCACATTCTTAGGAAACAATACTGGTCATCAAGTGGAAAGGTTATCTAACTCTGTTTTTTCTTCAGCGATGCTAATGTTAAGCTTTAGCACTCAGCGCTAAATAAATTGTGAATTTTCCAACGTTACAAACTTTTCAGTACAAAATCTATTGTTTCCCCAAATAATGTTTTTTGCAGAGCCATGGCTAAGGGAGGCTTGTTGGTAGCCCCATTGTTGCCAGGACAAAAAGCAACAGCAATACACCTTTGCACATCTCCTACGTCGATGAAGTTACCCACTTGATTTGACAAATTCACTGCCAAAGATTTTATCAGCTTCTTCTGAAGTTTAGAATGCATCTCTTCACACATATTTTACAGTGTAATCTGGTCAAGAAGGGACCACGGTCAGTATGGAGATGATGCATGATTAAGAAAAATAGTAACTCTTTTCATGTACATACAGTATTGCAGGTGACAATGCAGGTGAAAGACTTGAAAGAAAATCCAAACTATCCTTTACAAAGTTTAAAACCTGCAAATATAGATCGAAACAACCATATGAAATAGTTAATATAAAAAGTGTTTCAAATATGACACTGGGATTACCAGACTCAAGACTGGGACGTTCGGCATACACTGCAACACACACACACACACACACACACACACACACACACACACACACACACACACACACACACACACACACACACACACACACACACACACACACACACACTCTCTCTCTCTCCCGTAACCATCCATCTAAGTGTATCTTGTAGACAAAGAGATTACAGTAGAGTACATCTATATGCTGGGAGACATATCTCACCTTCTGAGTGCCTATATGTGTGTGTGTGAGGAAGAGATTGTGTGTGTGTGTGTATGTGTGTGTGTATGTGTGTGTGCTCCAGTAATCTCTCTCTCTCCTAGCTGTCACCGCCTGTCGGCCTGCTGCCATGCTGTAATACTTGGACCGCTCCTTTATCTCTTGCATCACCGTCACCATCACTGTTATGATTGCTGCTGCCTCTTCTGTGTGTGTGTGTGTGTGTGTGTGTGTGTGTGTGTGTGTGTGTTGTGTGCGTGTGTATGATATTGCATAACTCAGGCGTGATAGATCACCCACTTAGCGGCACTGGTGAAATATGTGAGAAGTGGATTTTTATCATCCCGGGCGTCAAGAGGAAACTTTACCCTCCGACACACAGACAGTCCCGCTGCACTGCTACTGCACTAACTTTACACACAGACATTTGTTGCTGACACACGTTGCAACCGGCAAGTTAAAGTGGTTGGATTAAAGAGAAAGGGAAGAACTGTCTGCCCTGCCTGAGGTTCAAAATGCTTTCCAAAAGACTGTAACAAAGCAAACTATGGCTCCATGTTGTGGTAAGGCACCCCTTTATGAGGTTGATCACTAATACGCCATAATAATTAAAAATTTTGCATTGCCCAATTGTGTAAAATTTCTTTGACTCTTTAATTGGCTTAATTTGCTAACAATAACTTGATGAATTATTCAATAGAAAACCTTTAGTATTGACTTATTAACATTTTAATTGAATGCTTGTTGGAAAGTAAGAAATCAATGAGTATTTATTAAGGGATTAACAGCATTTTTAACTGCATTGTTACATAATAGACAGATTTTTCACAACCTAGCAACCCAAAAGTTGTTTTTTGTAATGGCTTATAATTGATCTCTAAAGAAATATTAAAGGCCCCCTCCAGTCAAAAATGTTTTGCTTATTTTTACCAAACTGTGATGTTTGAGCTTCACTGCAGAATGATATCTGTGCAGAGTTTGTTTTATCTGCTGAAGGAGGAAAGTTTCTCCATGCTCCCTGTCATCACGTGACCAGCTTGCTGGCGTTGGCTATCATACGAACCCGTTCATGAGAATGCGTTTAACTTTTAGAAATAAACAATATTTGCATATTCATAGATTCTGGATTAAATGTCATTTTTAGAATTTCTAATGAGATAATTAAAGTAATTGAATTTAAATCAGACAAGTTATTATTAAGAGCAGAGTATTTTTGTATGGAGGGGGCCTTTAAATATTTTTGAACCAGAAATAAAGCCATTAGTAACAACTCATAAACCCTTTATAAAGGACATCTTTTTAATTGTGCAACACATCCTCAAATGACGTTGTAGGTTGATTTCCAAAGACTACCAAAACAACTTGACTATTCTATTTATTGCAGTTTACAGCTTTAGTGTGTAACTTTTTGATATTAACGAACATCTGTTACCTTCAATCCATCGCCAAATGAGTTGCTACAAAGCTAATTAAGACTATCAGCTCCACACAACTCTCTCTGTATTTCTCAGTATGGCTATGTTCAGAAACTAGTGTCACTCCTTGGCTATTAGCAACTGCGTTGGGGAAGGGTGGGGGTGGTGCACGATCACGGAAGGCTTGTACCATGTGGACGCACCGACAGTTTTGTCGTCATTATCATCTGGAACAGGTGTAAACACTTTGACGTGATACAACAAAGTTCGTTTTATGCCTATTGAACCTTTAACTCTAAATGCAGGTAGTTGCAGCTGACATACATTGCAAATTTCAAAGCAAAGTGTTAACTGAAAAAGAAGGACTTGCTCAGTGTGCAGCTTTGGCATTCAAAGCTCAGCCACTTTGAGTTACACTCTGTAGCAGGAAAGTAGCATTGTGTCCTGTTCTTTTCTTCGGTCCTGTGGCAAGCCAATCACAGTCCACAGCTCAAAACAAAGCAGGGTGCTGTTTTTTGAAATTCAGTGGCGGTTGAACGCTTTCACTTGTGGTTCAGCTGACAATCTCTGCACGAAAGCTTGCACTGCATGAGCATCTTGTTCATGAAGGTTGGTATGTT
Organism: Perca fluviatilis; assembly: GCF_010015445.1. Taxonomy (NCBI): domain Eukaryota; kingdom Metazoa; phylum Chordata; class Actinopteri; order Perciformes; family Percidae; genus Perca; species Perca fluviatilis. The sequence goes on along the minus strand of NC_053126.1, from coordinate 31,902,752 downwards.
AGTATTCCAGAATTTCAGGTTTAATTTCATATTATGAAGTACAATGTCTGTAAAAAATAGGGAAAATAAAATCAAATCAGCTAACCAGCAAACTGCACATTTCAAGTAGAATGTAACATCCAACATGACCTGTGTCCCTATCAGCCAATAAGCAGGTGCGATTCTAGGATCAGACCTTTAGGGGGGCTCAGCCCCTAATGAGAATGTGACACGGATACAGTGCCTTGCAAAAGTGTTAACCCCCCCTCCTGCTAAATCAGTAATTGCATTAGCCGATAATCTCTGAGCTAGCTACTAAACAATAACATCAGCTTTTTGACACTATTAACACTAGGATGGAACTAAACCCGACACTTCACAAGTCACAGTAATAACGACCAATTTGACCAATTTTAGTTGCTTACGTTTCAATTTGGGTTCTAATCTGCGCCATGAAATTACCAACTTCTTCTCCGGGGACTACCAACGTTAAACTTCACAACCACACTCCTGCTCTCCCTCTGACATTAGATAGCGACTTAGCCAAAGACGGGAGTCTGGCACAACCACCTCCGATTGACCAACACTACGTTTCTGTTAACCCTTTCCTTGACTGGGTTATAGGTGCATGGCATTGGCGACAGACACACAGTATATTAAACCTGTTTCAAGCCCTTTGAACTACAATTGTTTGTCCTCTGTCACTAACAGACACATTGGCAAACTGTAACTCAGATATTCTGTGTGGAGATTCTTAGTGTCAGTATGTTATTGAAAGACAAGTTACAACAATGTGGGATTTACATTCTGCTTTTATGGTGCTTTTATAAAATGCTTTTAAGTATTTTATGTTTTAACTTTTTTACCACAAGAAGGATGATGAGGACTCTTTGATACTCATAGAGAAACCTCCCTAACAGGACAAGTAAAAAAGATTTGTATGTCAGTATTTATTTTTTCAAAAACAGGTGTTAATAAAGAAGGGTTATCAGCTCATAATCAGCCAATTTGGTAATATTATGTCCTCGGAATAGCTACAAGATACTTGCTATCTCATTACATTTTTACAAGGCCCTGACCTTTGACCTCATATAGCCTATAATGCTGATGGTTGAGATTCTGAAGTGTAGCAATGTAAGCGTCTCGTTCAAGCATCAGATAAAAGCATTTATAACAATTAAAGCATGCAATTATCACATTTTACTAGATCTATTTCCCCTCTTTCTGCCTTGTGACCAACCCACCCTCATCTTTTATTATTCAAAGATCTCAGGAATCCCTGACCTTTGACCCCAATGTTACTGTTTATTTTTAATGTTGTGACCAGTACAATCTATAGGGTTCACTGTAAATATCCACAACTAAAATACACACAATAAATGAATATGCTTTATTATCTTAAAGTGTAACTTGTTTACCTTGTTTTGGGACCTGAACAATTTTTTGAGTTGCCGACACCCACCCCTTGTCCTTTACTTTGAACCAAAATGGCCGCCTGTTGTGAGAGGGATCAGGTTTAAAGGGATGATATTGAAGCTCAGGACAGGGTCATGGCAGAAATAACAGTTCAACCATGGTTCACACTTGTGCATTCTGTGTGTGTGTCACATGCACAGAGAGGCAATCATTTTCATACCTCTCTGCTTTTTCTCTGTGTGTGAATGGTGTGTTTATTAGCATGCACTAAGCTAAGTAACCATCCGTTCTTTAGGTGAGTCAGAGGCAGAAGATCAATGCTTCAGCCTCTGAGGGCCCCATCAATTCACAGTTTAGGTGTGTGAGAGAGAGAGAGAAGGGTGGATGGTTGTCCCCCCCACACACACACACACACACACACACACACACACACACACACACACACACACACACACACACACACACACACACACACACACACACACACACACACACACACACAAATCTGTATATTGAGTTGTCAGCTCAATAACCCCTAACCCTTGGAGGAAACGCACCAAACACAAATCACAGTGTGTGTTGGCGCATCCCCCTGCAGTCTCTCTCTAATAGGTCAATAAAGAGCCATTCCACAGGATTTACTGGTATTTACCAAGGGGCCAACACAGACAATTGTCAGTCAATCCAACTGCACCAATTAACAGCAAGTAGATAGACTGCTGAGTGGTCAGCAGCCTTGCTAACTACTGACATCACTAAAACTGTCCAATCAGTGAGTTACATGTAACAACCACAGGTATGACAGCGACCTTTAAAACACTTGACTGTAATAGAAAGGCAAATGAATGTTATTCCTGGGAATACTGGGCTGAATGATGTTAATTTAGGCAGCAGAAGCAAGCACTGACATATATTCTGTTGCCAGCATGTTGGATGGGTATAGGGAATAGGCAGGGCAGTCTCCCCTGAAGCTTCATTTGCAAAACGATACAAGCTTTGCAAATGTCAACATTCTCGCTCCGAGCACATACGCTACGAACGCTTGGTAATAACCCCTTGGTGTCACTCTTATACACATTGGGTACCCTGTTTAGTGTCATTTTTGGAGGTGCAGGGTACTTCGATAGAGTTGTGGTGAACGTTGTAAAATTAACACAAAACTACTTGGCTAGGTTAAGGAAAAGGTTAAAATAAGTATGTCTGTTATGTAACTTAAATTACGTAGCCTGTGTAAGTGAAATTAAGTTGACGTTGACTTTTGGTGTTACACAGTGCACGAACCACGATCTTCGAGGTGGAAGTCCGGTGTTTGTTTGACCCATCCATTTACCCAACCTCCTCTCTTCATGGACTTTGTTGCTCTTTACACTACTTTGTCTGACTTACTCCTTTACTAAAGTCATAATTACAATATGATTAATTCAGAGAGGCAGCCCTGCATGTGTAAAACTGAAGTTACAGGGGTACATGGAGTGTCATAGTTTGACGCAAAGGGCCACTGACCAAGGTACTGTATTTGAGGAGTTGAGAGTGACAACGGGTTGCAAATATGACACCATTGATTTCTCACAAGGCTTAATTTCTGCTGTACAATGGCTATAGCTCCATTCCGACACTTTAAAGATTTCAGAGAAAGCAGAGAATATTTTGAGTGTTTTACTTTTTATCTTCACATCATTTTTGTCACACTAGAACGAAAGGGGATTACAGCCACATGTGAAAAATCTATTGAGTTCTGAGAATGAAGTCAGAATCCTGAGAAAAAAGTACGAATTCTGACTTTGTTTAAAAAAAATCCTCCGAAATCTGAGATTGAAGTCTGATATTAAAGTCAGAATTCTGAATTTCTTCTCAGAATTTTGACTTTAAACTCAGAACTTAAATACATTTTTCACATGGGGCCCTAATTCTCTTCCGTAGACTAGCATACTCACTGCCCTCTCATGAACGTTTCATAGTAGGGGAGAGCGGGGTAAATTGTCACATGGGTAAGTTGTAACACTGCTCATAACTCCACCACTAGAAGCTCTATCTCAAAAATCAAATAGCCACTTTGTGTGACTTCTTCTTCTAAAGGCAACTTCCTGTTCACATGTGGTCAAGGTCGCTCTAATCTGAGGTTAGCACAATTTTCTTATTTTTCTGCTTAAAAAGTGAAACAATTGCACTTTAAATTTTATGCAATACAACTTTGTTAGGTATGAATGTTAAAAATAATTATTTTGCACAAAATAGAGGAGACAATAACGTGTCTTTTGATACTTTAGCTGAATTGCTATGTTGAGTTTACCTTGAGATTAAGCCAACATTAGCACACATGTAAATTATAGAGTGTGGTCTAGACCTACTCTATCTGTAAAGTGTCTCGAGATAACTTATGTTATGATTTGATACTATAAATAAAATTGAATTGAAAATTGAATGTCAGTTTGGGGAAAGTTGTCTCAATGACTTTGGGGCAAATTGTCACATGTGACCAGCCAGCAAAGGACGAAAACAACGCAAATCAGCAATTCTTACTGACACGCCAGTGAAGCAGCAACTAGAAATAGAAAAGTTTAAGGCTCAATCTTGCAAAAAGCTGTTTGAAAAGTAAGGGAAAATCTGGACCTACGAAGAACAAGGCAGCTAAAAGAAGAAAAATTATACAAGAGTCATCATCAGATGAAGAGTGCTTCTGCCTTGTCTGTGTGGAGCCATTTTCAAACAGTCTTCCAAAAGAGACCTGGGTAAAATGTGTAAAATGCAACAAATGGGCCCATAATGCTTGCACCTTAGGCCAGGCAATTTATGTGTGCCAGAATTGTGACTCTAAAGATGAGCCTGATTAGTCAAATACAGGGCATCTGTTTAGTTCAGGTTAAACATGTTAAGTTAAGAAAGTTATCTGCAGCTTTCCATTCAGTTATCATGAATCTGTGTGCAAGCCAGAGAACGTTAGAGTCTGAAGTTCAAAGTAAAGTGGTCTTGCCACTTAATGTGTTTTGATTGAAATGTGTATTGTTTTTCCAGATTCTCTAGGCATGATAGTTTATATTTCCAGGTCTGGAAATCAATATTCACAAATTAGTTGTGTTCTTATTTTTAGATAATCTAGTGTGACAATTTACTTATTTGGGGCAAATTGTCACAAGTGTACATTCTCTATTTAACAGTCTACAACTCCATAATGAGATAAGATATGAAAATGTTATGAATACAACAACAGTCCCAAGACTTCCTTCTTTCATTTGGTATGACATTTATACTATTGTGATGTATGGTGCTCAGTAAATGTTAGACAGTGTGAAAAGTGTGACAACATACCCCGCTCTCCCCTACTAACAGTGTGTGAAAGTTTAGTTTGGTTTTTGACTTATGTGATGTTGGTGTTCCACTGCATGTAAATACAGATTATCTCAAGATATGTTGGACTGTTTTTGAAAACATACAGTATGTGACACTTTAAAGAGCAAAAACACACTGTAACCATCAATATAACCTGATATTAAAGCACACAAATTGCTTTCAAACAGTCAAAGGTGGACAAAAAGCATCAATCAGCTTCAAAACATCTGGAAGCCCCGACTTCAACTAAAACAGAGCATAGTAGCTGTTAGTTGTCTGGCTTCTGCAGTCGCAGGGACTGCTGACGTGTTTGCAGACAAAATGGGACTACTTATTGATGAAGGGACTAAATCTGAACCCAGTGTGGGCTCACTGTTTTCCAAATAAGTGTAGAAATGAGCTGAAACATTTCCAGTGGTGCTTTGACTGGCTGAAAAGATTGGCCTTTAAAAAGACCTGTTTTCACAGTTAAAAAAATATTGCAGTTCAGAAATAGTACGAGAGTTCAAAGGTCAGTGAAGTGTATGGTGTTTCTGTCACATAGTGTTCCAAATGTTGGATTGATCAAACTGCACCATGTCAAGGGCTGTAACTAAAAACAGTCTCTCCAGAAAAACGCGATTATGCGATCGCATAATTCAATGCATAAGTGCGACGTATTTTGCTATTTTGCAAGTTCTCCCACTTGGAAATCATGGAGGGGTCTGAAATTGTCATCGTAGGTGCATGTCCACTGTGAGAGACATAATCTAAAAAAAAAAATAAAAAATCCAGAAATCACAATATATGATTTTTTAACTATTTATTTGTATAATACTACGGTGGCCGAGATGGTTCAACACAAACGCAAAAGCCACAACACAAACGCAAAAGCTACAACACAAATGCAAAAGCCACAACACAAACGCAAAAGCTGCAACACAAACGCAAAAGCTACAACACAAACGCAAAAGCTACAACACAAATGCAAAAGCCACAACACAAAAGCCACAACACAAACGCAAAAGCTACAACACAAATGCAAAAGCCACAACACAAACGCAAAAGCTGCAACACAAACGCAAAAGCCGCAACACAAACGCAAAAGCCACAACAGAAATACATAAGGGACAAAGTGAGTGACAACATAAGTCAGCGTATGAGCAGGAGGAAAGTTCTTGCATGTTTGAGAAGTAATTGAAATATGGTTCCTTGCTAAATAGGATTACTGTTGCTATGTGAGTGTCACAAATAAGTAATGTTGTTCAATATCTTTGTATTTTCATATGTATGTATGTACTCTCCATATAGGCTGCAAAGGAAAGTGTGTGTGTGCCTAGGGGTAAGACTGAGGACATGCAATAAAACCATGTACAAATACAAATGGTAATATACAGTCTATGAACAAACCCTTTTACATGGCTTTAAATACAGTGTAAACACAGGAGTCCACAGTCTGAATTCTATTTATTTACTTATTTTATTTTCCAGTAGTAAGCATGAAGCAAGGTCATTTTTAAAATTCTGGGTTCATTTCATTCAGACCAACCCATGTATGTGTGTATGTATGACATATAACGCCCCTAACACTAGCATATTGAAGGTAAAACAATTAGCATTCACTTTAAACATCTGTTTACAGTAAACATAACCACACACACACACACACACACACACAAACACACACAAACACACACAAACACACACACACACACTTTCCAAACCAACAGCAGCGAGGGAATTTGCCACTGGGATCTGATCGCTAACCAGATAGATACGGTTAACAAGTTACAAGCACGTAATAGTGGGATATAATATTTGTGTGATTTAAACAGCTTCACTAAACGTGACAAACTATAGACTTTAAACTTAGGACTCGCGGGTAAAAGACGCTGGGCGCCATTTAGATAACGTTATAGCTGTAGCTTCGTAGCCTAAATGGCAGAGTACATATGAAAATAAAAAAAGATATTGAACAATGCTGCTTATTTGTGACAATCACATTGCAACAGTAATCATAATGAGCAAGGAACCATGTTTCACTTACTTCTCAAACAAACAAGAACTTTCCTCCTCCGGCTCCATTTGTCAACCACATCCGCTTCCAGCTTATGTATTTGTGTTGTAGCTTTTGCGTTTGTGTTTTAGCTTTTGCGTTTGTGTTGTAGCTTTTGCGTTTGTGTTTTAGCTTTTGCGTTTTGTTAGGCGTTTCTTTGGCGCTTGTGTTGTGGTTTCTTTTTGGCGCTTGTGTTTTAGCTTTGCGCGTTTGTGTTGTAGCTGTTTTGTGTTTTAGCTTTTGCGTTTCTGTTGTGGCTTTTGCGTTTGTGTTTTAGCTTTTGCGTTTGTGTTGCGGCTTTTGCGTTTGTGTTGTGGCTTTTGTGTTTGTGTTGTAGCTTTTGTATTGTGTTGTGGCTTTTGCGTTTGTGTTTTAGCTTTTGCGTTTGTGTTGTGGCTTTTGCATTTGTGTTGTGGCTTTTGTGTTTGTGTTGTAGCTTTTGCATTTGTGTTGTGGCTTTTGCGTTTGTGTTTTAGCTTTTGCATTTGTGTTGTGGCTTTTGCGTTTGTGTTGTAGCTTTTGCGTTTGTGTTGTGGCTTTTGCGTTTGTGTTGTAGCTTTGCGTTTGTGTTGTGGCTTTTGCGTTTGTGTTGTAGCTTTTGCGTTTGTGTTGTGGCTTTTGCGTTTGTGTTGTGGCTTTTGCGTTTGTGTTGTGGCTTTTGCGTTTGTGTTGTGGCTTTTGCGTTTGTGTTGTGGCTTTTGCGTTTGTGTTGTAGCTTTTGCATTTGTGTTGTGGCTTTTGCGTTTGTGTTGTAGCTTTTGCGTTTGTGTTGTGGCTTTTGCGTTTGTGTTGTAGGTTTTGTATTTGTGTTTTAGCTTTTGTGTTTGTGGTGTGGCTTTTGTATTTGTGTTGAACCGTCTCGGCCACCGTATAATACAGCTGCAAATAAGTATTTGAACACCTGAGAAAATCAATGTTAATATTTGGTACAGTAGCCTTTGTTTCCAAGTACAGAGGTCAAACGTTTCCTGTAGTTTTTCACCAGGTTTGCACACACTGCAGGAGGGATTTTGGCCCACTCCTCCACACAGATCTTCTCTAGATCAGTCAGGTTTCTGGGCTGTCGCTGAGAAACACGGAGTTTGAGCTCCCTCCAAAGATTCTCTATTGGGTTTAAGTCTGGAGACTGGCTAGGCCACGCCAGAACCTTGATATGCTTCTTACAGAGCCACTCCTTGGTTATCCTGGCTGTGTGCTTTGGGTCATTGTCATGTTGGAAGACCCAGCCTCGACCCATCTTCAATGCTCTAACTGAGGGAAGGAGGTTGTTCCCCAAAATCTCGCAATACATGGCCCCGGTCATCCTCTCCTTAATACAGTGCAGTCGCCCTGTCCCATGTGCAGAAAAACACCCCCAAAGCATGATGCTACCACCCCCATACTTCACAGTAGGGATGGTGTTCTTGGGATGGTACTCATCATTCTTCTTCCTCCAAACACGGTTAGTGGAATTATGACCAAAAAGTTCTATTTTGGTCTCATCTGACCACATGACTTTCTCCCATGACTCCTCTGGATCATCCAAATGGTCATTGGCAAACTTAAGACGGGCCTTGACATGTGCTGGTTTAAGCAGGGGAACGTTCCGTGCCATGCATGATTTCAAACCATGACGTCTTAGTGTATTACCAACAGTAACCTTGGAAACGGTGGTCCCAGCTCTTTTCAGGTCACTGACCAGCTCCTCCCGTGTAGTCCTGGGCTGATTTCTCACCTTTCTTAGGATCATTGAGACCCCACGAGGTGAGATCTTGCATGGAGCCCCAGTCCGAGGGAGATTGACAATCATGTTTAGCTTCTTCCATTTTCTAATGATTGCTCCAACAGTGGACCTTTTTTCACCAAGCTGCTTGGCAATTTCCCCGTAGCCCTTTCCAGCCTTGTGGAGGTGTACAATTTTGTCTCTAGTGTCTTTGGACAGCTCTTTGGTCTTGGCCATGTTAGTAGTTGGATTCTTACTGATTGTATGGGGTGGACAGGTGTCTTTATGCAGCTAACGACCTCAAACAGGTGCATCTAATTTAGGATAATAAATGGAGTGGAGGTGGACATTTTAAAGGCAGACTAACAGGTCTTTGAGGGTCAGAATTCTAGCTGATAGACAGGTGTTCAAATACTTATTTGCAGCTGTATCATACAAATAAATAGTTAAAAAATCATATATTGTGATTTCTGGATTTTATTTTTTAGATTATGTCTCTCATAGTGGACATGCACCTACGATGACAATTTCAGACCCCTCCATGATTTCCAAGTGGGAGAACTTGCAAAATAGCAGGGTGTTCAAGTACTTATTTTCCTCACTGTATATCTTAGCAGAAAGTTGAAAAATGTTGCGTTTACTTCACACAAGAGAAGCTATTTTCCCCTGTTGCCATGGGAATGTTATGAAGTGACGTAATCACGCGACGTGAATGTCATCGAAAAGCAGGGTGTTGGGGGAATCACTTTTTTTTCTCTTTTTCATCAAACCGCAGTTTTTGCAAGTCCCTGCAATTTTTGCAAGTTCCCGCAATTTCATCGCATAAAATTGCATAAATATCCCGCATATTCCATCGCATTTTTTAAGAAAACGTGCCGCATAATCAAGGATTTTTGCCCGCAGCAATCACAAAAAAACTCAATTTGCTAATTATTATCGATATCAATCAATTGATAATTTGATCTTAAAAATGTCAGAAAAGTAAACAACAAAACAAATATTCAAAGTCTAAGAAAAGCAGCAACTATTCAAATTTGATGAGCTGGAAATAAGTGACATTTGGATTTCATTGATTCATTCATTCTGTTTCAGCTGTAGCCAGTCACAGCCACATCAAGATAATTCAGTAGTTAGACAGTAATGCTGTCACAGTACACATTGGTTTTCAGTTAAGTACCAGCCATCATTGCTGGATACTTGAAACTAGTGTGTCCTAAGCTGCAGTTATTCATACTCACCACTGGGTGTCAGCTCCAAGAAAACTCTACCTGTGTTGAATGGGAAAAATGTTGTACTAAAAACACAAAGTCAATACATTTTCCCAATAAAATGGTATAGTTGCAGTGCCTACTTTCACAAGTGTAAAAAAGTAAAATGTTTTCACTGTATAATTTTGGAAATTAATCTTCCATTATAAAGATTTTAGATGGGGATCATTATTATGATGAGGTTTTCAGGAATTTGATGTAGACCTATTAGATAAATGTGTCATTCTCAACAAATAAAGTATTTTCAGAATTAGAATCAGTTTTAATGGCCAATGTAAACACATACAAGAAATTTAAAGGGCAACTAGCGTTTTTTTTCAAACTGGACCCTATTTTCCTATGTTTTTGTGTCTAAGTGACTGATGGGAACAACAATCTTTGACACTGGACCAGTATTAAGCGAGATCGCTGCAGTCGGCAGCGGTGAAACAAGCTACAATGTAAGTTAATAGGGCAATTGCCCAGCTTGTAGTTACCTTCACAAAACTACTTGTTTTGCCACTGAAAGGCTCAGATTAATATTGTAAGTGTCTGAAAACTCAGAGACAGACCTTTAAAACCTCTTTGAGACCTTTCTGTTTAACCAGAAACAGCTCTGAAGTCACTAGCGCTAAACCCACCAGACTCCATTTAAAAAAGCAATACTATTAGCGTGTATAGAGCCTACATATTTTCACATAATTAAATTATGCGTTTATTTCAACCAAAACTAGAGTTGTGATGGTTGGAAAAGTGGAAAGACGACTCAACACGTTTTATTTAGTTTCTGTCGACTTTAAATGAAGTGTATTTTACGATGCTAAAATGACTGTTTATTTACATTGAGTCTGGTCTTTTTAGCGAACGCAATTTCGCGGATGTTTTTATACATAAAGGATCTTACTCTTTAACAGAAAGGTCGACTTCCTTAGAAATCCTTTCCATAATGTTGTCAGACACTGTCAGAATATTAATTTGAGCTTGTCAGCGGCAAAACAAGTACTTTCGTGAAGGTAAATACAAGCTGCACATTTGCCCTATTAACTTACATTGCAGCTTGTTTCACCCCTGCCGACTGCAGCGATCTCGCTTAATACTGGACCAATGTCAAAGATTGTTGTTCCCATCAGTCACTTAGACACAAAAACATAGGAAAATAGGGTTGAAAAAAATGGTAGTGTTGAATTATAAAAAAAGTGAATAAGGTATCTGTTTCCTAAATGATTGGTTTCTTAATCTAATCAGTTTATTGCATTTAGGTCTCTTTGCTGTCATCTAGTTCAGTGTTTCTCAAATGGGGGTCCGTGTACCCCTGGGGGTACTTTGGAGTACTGCAGGGGGTAAGTGAGATTCCTTTTAGAAATGTTAATTTCAAATATATCAGTCATGCATAATTCAGAAAATTAATTTAGTTGTGGATTCTAAACATCTGAAGTAACATTTAAGTGTGTTTCAGTTACAAGCTTGTTAAGTAAATCAGACACTAATGGTGCAGAGCTGTAATGTACCTCTTTATATAGGTACATTTTATAACCTTAAAATGCTTTGCCCTTGTCAGGGGGTACGTGGCTAAAAAATATTTCAAAGGGGTGTACATTATTGAAAAAAGTTTGAGAACCACTGATCTAGTTGATTACATTCCACTGAATGAAAACATAAGGTTTGAGTTCTATTTTTTTGTTATTGTCATGAAATCCAATGAAAGGACCAAAACCAAGAATGTGTTAGTCCGTCTCTCAATACTTTCTGACTTCCCTAACCTGTATGGCTCTCAGACCCAAGTCCACTGGTTCCTACTGAAGATATAAATCTTTAAAACGGCTCAGCAATTTCCTGAAAACAGCGGGTCACTGCAGTTTTGATCAAACATTACTTAAACAGGAGTAAATACTGCATATATAAGATTGGTCAGCTCAATATTGGTCAGAAGTTTGCACTATAGGCTACACATAGCTGTAATTGCCAGTAAACAGAGTAGAAGTAGAGATTGCTAAGTCACCATTTTTCTGATGTCATGTCGGCTATAGGCTACTGGAGACAAAGACACATTATGGGAAACAGCTGATCAGGGAAACAGCTGATCAGTCCTGTGAGTTAGCCTAAATGTTCGCTATGTCAGAACTTTTTTGCCAAAGGCAATTCCATATCTCATTCAGCATCAAGTGTTTTTCCACAAAGGAAAAAACCACATCAAGCACAACTGAGGAGGTTTTATCAAATTTTACCATTCAGCTTTTCTAATGCGATACTTTAAAATGCGCATCTAAATTTGCGAACGGAAACACGACCATGTATGTTTGTCAATTGGCTGAGTCAATTATAATAAACTTTTACATTCTGGATCCTATGCAGGATCTGTATGCTATTACAGAAACACTGATTATCCAACTCCAGTTCTCAAAATACTTAATGTAGTAGTTTATATATTAATTATAATATTATTATAATATTACTATTCATGCGCAAATGGAGAGATGTTGGAGTGAGTGTCGTGCTCAAGAACACCTTGGCAGTGCACAGGAGGTGAACAGGCATCTCTCCAGCCACCAATCCACAATCTATACTTTGGTCCTTCCAACCCAACTCCCTACAGACTGAGCTACTGCCACCCCCTGTTGTTTTTAAACATTAAATTCATTCAGTCCCATGCAGAAACATGATGGGATATTGGCTGGAGGCAGCTGTTGTCCTTTGTGGCCCGTCTTCTCTGCCGTAGCCTGGGTGTAAATGTGTTGTGTAGATAAGAGCAGCCGAGCTGACAGCGCCTTATCAGATGGCTGATAGCAGCAAGCCGGCAGAAGAATCCCCTCAAGCTCTGATTTCTCTCTTCTGCTCTCTACTCTTCTCTCATAATAACAATATAATATGATTATAACAATTATAATATATAATATAATATTTCTTTAAACAGCACCTTTCAAAACAAAGTACCTTACATGGTTGAAACAGGAATAAAAAACATTTCAGGAAAGTTACAACAACACAAGTTACAAGTTAAAATGGAAATAAAATACCATGAAAGTAATATGAAAACATAAGAAAGCAATAACATTAAAAAGAAAAGATATGTCAGAAATAAATGTGCTCGCATTAATAAAATGTTATTGAGAAGTTATTGAAAAGATGTCACGGATTCTGCAGCCTTTTTCAGGCAGGAGTTGGGGGTCCTAAGTAAGGGGACCTGACTGCAAAAGCCCGGTCATCTTTAGTTCGAAGCCGAGACTAAAGGCCCTGACACACCAACCTGATAATCGGCCGTCGGACAGTCTGGCGAGGTCGATGACTCGAGTCTGTTTGGTGTGTTCCGTGCCATCGTCTGTCGGAGGGGCCCGCGAGTGGGATGAGTGACAAACGCCACTCAAAATCTGAGGAAAATCTTTTAAACTTACCTTTGTCGATCTGAAATGAAGACAGATTCAACAACTGTATGGCCTATTTCTCTCTTAAAATGTTTTCAGAAACACTTCAGTGAACTATTTTCGTAAAATAAGAGATCGTGTTTCGAACAAGCCGCCATTATCGGCCTGCTGGAGAAAATCAGACCCTTGCGATGCGATCGTCATTTCCAGCTTTAATTTTTTGTATTACGTCTCGCGCACGTGCAGAACGTAGCCTCAAGTCGGTGTCACTTCGGTGTGGTCCAAGGCATTTTTTGGACCTCAGGTCAGTCCGACTGCCTTTTCTGCCGATGGTCAGCCGTTGGGTTGGTGTGTCAGGGCCTTTAGGCTTCATCTACACTACTACATTTTGGTTTGAAAATGAATATCTTTTTCTACATTTATGCCTCGCGTCCACACTACTCTGGCTTTTTCGAGCAACTAAAACGAAAACATTTGGAAACTCTGCTGCCCTCGTTTTAGTTTTTAAACCCCAGAGTTGATTTGTAGTCTGGACAGGCAAAAACGGAGACCTATGGAAACGATGACGCACGTCAGTCAGTCTTATCGATTAGATAGGCTTACAGTACATACCTTTTAGTAAGAGTTCCACCTCGTCGCCGGTCCAAGAAAGTAAATCCCTGGTCTTACTTTTCACCATTGTTGTGAATGTCCAGTGTATGCGAATGGTGATGTGTTATGTGTTGTCAGACGTGTTAATTTTGATGGAGAGTAGTTCTGCTACGGGAGCTAAAACTCTTTGTATGGACAGAGATCGTTTTTGTCTCAAAACGCCACTTAACCCTTAGATGCATGACCTACCGATACCTACACTCTTCCATGAGTGGGGTCAAAAATGACCCCAATTAGAATGAACGCATTTATGCGGTAAACTTACTACTTAATAATACAATATCATACACACACGCACGCACACACACACCTCATGATTGTGCTCAAGAGTATATTTACATAGTGTGCCTATCTAAGGGCAGCACGGTCTCACAGCAGTTCGTGAAATGGTCACGTTATTTTTAATCTATTGATTTGTGTACACGGACACGATTATCTTGTTTATTTCGTGTTGCTGAGAATGCCATTTATTCGTGTGGTCAGCACATAAAGGGAAGCATCTATACACACACGCCGGGACCCGATCCCAGGTCTCTGGGACGCCGACGCCCCACAACCATGGGACGCTGATGCGCCACAACAACGGGACGGTTGGGGTTAGGAAAAGAAGCACGGTGAAAAGACACGCCACACGCTGGGACGCAATCCCCGGTCTCTGGGATGCCGATGCGCCACAACAACGGGATAGTTGGGGTTTACGCCGGGATGCAAACTCTGGTCTCCATGGTGAAAGTCCTGTGTTGTTTGACCCATCCAACCAACCTCCTTACTTGGATTTTCGGCATTTAATGCTACTTGCTACTGTAATCGTGCTGTGATCATGAAATATGCTTCCCATTGAAATTCATTAGATTAAAAATCGTCCTCACCAACATAAAAAAAATGAGAAAAACCTGTCCTAAATCCATAGATTAAATAACGTGACCATTTCACGAACTACTGAGAAGTGCTGTAAATGCTAGCAGGTTTAGAGCCACTACTAAAAATAATAAATCATTTTGAAATCATATTTGCGCTACTGAAAGCACATGAAATCTTGCAAAAAGTGCTTGTCTTTATAGCTTGTAACTATTGTTACATTCCATAGACTAAACATTTAATTGATTAAAAATAACCATAAGTTGCAGCCATAATATTTACAGTCTATGGTTGCACCCCAGCTACTAACAGGAAATGTAAACACGCCAATATTTAGTTTCATCAAGGCTGACTGTCATCGTGACACATTGTAATTGACTGACACAATGTTGAGCACTGAAATTAATTTTCAACTGGAAATGTCAAAGTGCCAACAGACCTTTCTGACATGTTGGTGGTTACCAGTTAGAAATTATATAACTAACCACATCACTGCCTTACTAATAAACAATACTTCCAACTTAAACTTCAAAGTATTTGTATAACTTAATTCATGGTAAGGGAATTAAGGTAAAGTAAAGTAAACATGAAGGGATTTTGGTAAGCACTGTTTCAAATAGGAATACACTAATGCACTGTTAGTAGCAGTGATCAGATCAGTGATTGGTAGAGAGTATTAAAAATAATGTTAACATTTAGTAAAAAATAACCTTCAGGGTGGTGAGACTGCTGGCATTAGATGTGTGGATCAACAGTAAATGTATACCTGACACTCACAGTTGATAAAAATCAAAGGCTCCTAGGGTTAACCTTTGAAATTCCATAGAAAAAGCTTGGGGTCATTTTTGACCCCACGTATGGAAAATTGTGGTACTGATAAAAAACACGCAATTAATTAAAAAATATAACAATTAGATACAAATCCAAATGGCCTCATGTCAAAGACAACCTATTTGAGGAATACATGGAAGATGGGGTAATTTTTGACCCCACTTATGCATCTAAGGGTTAAAGCAACACTATGTAACTTTTCCCGCTTCGGTCCCCCTAAAGGTTGTCTCATTGGAACTACAGCTGCAGCTAAAAGTTACATAGTGTTGCTGTAAAAATGAAAACGTATTAATGTGGATGCAGGCTTAGGAACAGCCAGCAGAGCCCTGCTGGACTATGTGAGGGTGCACTCTTTAGGGCTTACAGGTGAGCAACAATTCAACACTGGGATCTGAACCATGAAGTGCTTTAAAAGTAATCAGTCAAATCTTGAAATCAATTCTAAATTACAGCAAAATTGCATAGCTGTTGTGACCTCTGTTTGAAAATGGTATGCTTGATTTACAAGAAATAATTATTCTTCCAAGCGGTGACTGCAACAGTTGCACGATGATGGCAATGCTGAAGTGTCTTGAGCAGCAGTTCTTCTAATGGCCACTAGATGCTGCTTTTAAGAAAACTAAATGTATTTAATTTATATCAACTGAAAAATATATCTTTCGAAGTACAAAGGGTCTGTCCCAATACCCACACTTAGAGGTTTTTTTGCGAGTAGTCAAACGCCTACCTGTGTGACGTCTTTCTGGCAACTGCTAGTGTCCAAATGTTGCCTGTTGAGACTGCAAATGTGGGAGATGCATCAGAGCTCACTAGGACATGCTTGGCCACAGAAACGAGGCTCAGGCTCAGATGCTTTGTTGGTTTTATTCAATGTTCAATTCAATTTCAATTTAATTTTATTTATATTATCAAATCATAACACGAGTTATCTGATGACACTTTGGTCTAGACCACACTCTAAAATTTACAAAGACCCAACAATCCCAACAATTCCCCCAAGAGCAAGCATTTAGTGCAACAGTGGTGAGGAAAAACTTCCTTTTAGGCAGAAACCTCAGACAGACCCGGGCTCTTGGTGGGCGCCCATCTGCGGGGCTGGTTGGGACACAGAGACACTGATAATATGATTCATAATAATTATAGCAGTTGGTATGATGAACAGTGGCAATAATAGGCACAATGAAGATAATGGAACTAGTTATAGAAATAGTAGTTGTATTAGTTCAGGGCATAGCAGGGTGTAGCAGGGTGACGAGCAGGACCACGGCGGCATCTGCAACCATGATTTAGGTGCCACCCCAATCCAAGGAAAACCGGGGAATAAGCTCCCCGGAGCTAAGTTTCCCATAATAAACAAATAAGTGGGATCATATAGGCTGCAGCATCGCGAAACAAAGGCACATTCAGGAGCTGAGAGGGTTAATACAAACAAAGCAAAATTGAGAAAAAGAACATACTAATTCGGACATTGTCAGATAGCAATATTATTCACCAAGAATGGATTTTTATAGAAACACACGCATAAAATAACATGGACATTTCTAGGTGACCAAAATGTTCAAATTTAATGAAGTGAAAACACAAAGTGATATGGTCAAAGTTTAGGATGAAATCACGGACAACACCCAAAAACAAGTTCAGGTCTATTTTAATGCACACAGTGCCATGGTTTGCATTGCTAAGCCTCTATCCTGCTAGACAGGTCGGTGTGCAGCCACACCCTAGAGCATCCCCTGCTTTATCGTCAATTTTAAAATAAATGGGAACAGAATTTACAAAATGAACATCATGCTGTATTGAAGAAGACTTGAAGCTAGTGACTGATACATTAACCTCATTATGAAGATGTTTACTGAGGTAACAAATCAAGTTAGAAGTAGGGTCATTTTCCCGTAGACTTCTACAGAAACAGACTTCTTTTTGCAACCAGTGGAATCGCCCCCTGCTGGAAATTAGACAGATTCATGTTTAAGCCACTCGTGCACTGGCTTCACTTTTCAGACCCAGAAGCTTTGTCCTTTATTTTTACAGTCTATGGAAAATAATACATTGTTGATATTAAGTTATAACCATCATGATTATAGTGATTAAAGTCGGTCCTAAAACCAGGGTAGGTGATCTACTGCCAACAACTAAACTGGTGCTGCACAGATGATGAATTGTGGGATACACATAGTGTGCTTCACATATGGGTTAGGTGGAATCCTAGTGCCTTCTAGGCAGCGCTGCCTGGAAGGAGACATTGGGGGCTTAAAACACCGATAAACGGTTAAGTGAGGCATTTTATCAGACAAGGGACACACTGGAGGCATGTGAACTGACCCAGAGTCAATGCCATTGTCTACTAGAAAGAACCTCAAAACACAAGGTCTTATGGGTAGTAAGATATGGGTGTTAGGAAGTGAAGGCAGCACTTCCTAAAGCAGCTGGTAGTATTAGTGGGTGTTTAGACCGAAAGCAGTCCTGTACATGTTCAAACAATGCAAAGGCTGCATTTTTTTGGAGCAATGTTGCTTCAGGTACCAATGAGACAATGTAATCTGAGTCAGGAAGTCCAAGTGGAGTAAGAGATTACTGCATTTAAAAGCTTATCAGACATCCAAACACTACACAGCAGTTTATACTACTCAGCGACAGGATTTTACAAGGCACAGAAATACTGAAATCTGAATAGCCAATTCAATGTCTTGCCGGATGATGTTGCATTGAGCCCTCTGTGTTGGCACCCCTGATATTGCCGCAGCTATTTAGGTAACGACAACATTATCATAACTAATAGAACCAAGTAAACCAAAATTGTAAAAGTGTGGACCTGTCTGCATTGCCTACTCCTATTTATGACGTACGTCAGCTGTCCCCTTGTTCGTGTTTCCCAAGGAAAGATAAAACACAGTGAATAAAATAGAAAATAAAATTATTCTAAGTCATGAAAATCCTTTGCGAGGGGCCAAATAACTTTGGACTTTAGTAAAGCTGAATTAAATGAAACTTAAAACACTAAGGCCCAACTGGAAGATCTACTTGTCCACCTAGTTGTCATCACATACCACCTCAAAACTGATGAGAAGTATGCAGCAATATGACCGACCAAGCTGTCTGCATGCAGTTTAATTTAATTATCAGAATTATTCAATTAAACTGACACCATAAAAACACCATGAAGGAAAAATAAAAAAAGTTTAGTCTCTCCTTAACAATACTTTCTCTCTCTCTCTTTTGTGTGTGTGTGTGTCTGTGTGTGTGTATGAATGTTTTTAATAATGGTTAATAAATGCTGTTATGCGTCTGCATCAGTGGTTCAGGTTTCACAGCTAATGCAACGACGTCAGCAGTCTGGATGCACAAGTTCTCTCTTTCTTCCACTCAGTCATGCCTCCCTTTCCCTCTGTCTCCTATATCATCTTTCATGCTTTTCAAAAAGCCCCTCATATCACACATACACACACACATGGACATCAGCACTCTTTTCCAGGAATACTGGAGCATAACTTCCTGGTTCTGGAGTCATTTGACCTGTCTGATAGGACCGTTAGGGGAGACAGACAGACAGAGAAAGGACTGCATTTTTTTCTGAAGCGATATGTCACAGGTTCAAACTGCGCACTATTCTTCCTCTGCTTCCCAATCATACTTCTTAAGTAACAAGTCCAGGACTGTGATAACCTGCAGACCTCCCAAATATGCAGACCAAAAGTCAGAAACACTAATAGATAGCTTGAGCCGATTCTTAAATTCCACTCCTGACCTGAGACAAGACAGAAACCAGGCTGAGACAACCGGGAGGTCATGACCCCGCAGGAGCTATGAAGATCAGTCTGTCAAGAAGCAGAGTCCAGAAGAGTCCACAACTACAGAAACATTTTGCTAGAAGACCTGTGGCTCGAAGCTGAAGTTGGAAGCTTCAGGATATTTTCTGACACATCAACCAGTTCAATCAGGAGATTCTTCATTTCAGAGAAAAATAAATTAAAAAAAATGCTGATATGTTTGATATGTTAGAGTCTTTGGCGATGAGACTGAAATTATAATGGGTATAGAGACCATGGGTATACAGGAATATCCCTCTAAAGGCGTCTATAGTGGTGGTGATGAAGTAAGAGCCTGAAGATCTGGATGGATGTTTATGTTAGGCTCCTGATGACGAAGGAACCCTGGGCGCTGGGAACTGGAGGGGAGTTGGGTGGATTTTGCCTGACATGACAACTGACACTAGCAGAGAGGAGAATAGATTTAATGTTTGAATGCATCAATGTGAAAGCTCCTCAGATTGGGGAAAAATCTGGTTGTAGCAAATTAGAATTCTTCCTTAGCTAAGCTTCATTTGGTAACATTTGTCAGTTGACTTTCTTTCCTTTGATTTCTGTCAGTGGCAAACATGTACGCAAGCTTGAGCATGTGGGCCTCATTGCTGCACATTATAACAGTACTAAATCACTTTCTTACTGGGAGATTTTGTGACAGATTGGTGAGGATTGTTGTGGATGATGTAGCTTAACGTTACACACGGTGATAAACTGGTAAGAGCATATTACGTTTAACCATGTATCCAGCTAATTTAAATAGCTCACGTTACTGTATTAACCATGTATCCAGCTAATTTAAATAGCTCACGTTACTGTATTGTGTGAACAGTTAATTTCATTTAATATTGTATATGGCGTTTTTCTTTTGCAGGATGCAAATGTTCCACAAAAACAAGTTCCTTCCCAAGACCATTTTGCAGGGCACTGATGGTTATGATTGGTTTAAAGAAATGCAATTCTTATCCTGGAATGTGTATGTGGAGGAGCCAGACCTTACTCCACAGGGCTGTGGAGATATGTCTGGCAATGCGAGATTACTAGCCAAGGCTCACTAGCAACAACATAGCAAGCATTTTCATAACCACAATGCAACACCGTGAAAGCAACAGATCATTGAAGCGCTCCCTGGCATCTGTATATCAAGTCAAATGGTATTTTGAATGGCATTATTACATTTATATTACATTTACATATTACATTATTAAGAAAATATCCACAAAAAGGGTAAGTAATCATGAGATAATTAGAAGGGTATAGAGAGTGCAGACCTCCACCAAGGCCATGATAGAGAGCCCTGTGTTGGACAGTGTCCTTAATCCATCGGCAACCCAAATTTTAGCACTCGCACGCACCTGCAAAAAATATGATTTTTATATTCCCCTCCCCCATTGGTTTTAGTGCTATTCGTGGTAAATAGTTGGAAAATGCTCATTATTGTTTCACTTTACAATACCGGACACAAAAACTGTATCTGATATTTAAGTAATTAGTAATTAACGAGTCATAGTTTTGTGCAGGAACGACTCATGACGAACGTGGTCAGTATGGTCAATTGACAGATATTTATGAACTAATCATTAACTAATGATCTATTAATGTAGTATGTCCAGGTCTGTTCTCGTGTATCTCATGATTATGTAATTCTCGAATCACAGTTATTCAGGAATAACTGTTTTAATTTCTCAATTATCAGGTCATCCCTGATTCATTCCTCACTCGTTCCTTAGTAACTAGTCCAATTTTTGTGTACCTTATTGTAAAGTGTTACCAAATCAATGTATTTAGTTACATTCCACCACTTCAATACACACACTAACTATACACACAGCAGGAAACCTTTTATGGATATGTTTCATTTTTGGGTTGACCCTTGAGCTCTATGTTTTGGAAACACACAGATGCATGCTCCAATGAACTGAAGCATGCAGGCAGTGAATACAGTGAATGTTTTTTATCATGACATGAAGCTTCCATGCATCGCTGACACGTCACCTCTGGAGGCCTCCAATTTGCTGATTCAGTAATCAAGGGCATTGTGGGCAGAATTGCAGTCCTTAATATACAACACTGAGGAGTCACTGCAGATTGATCTGTACTTTTACATTCATACACTAAAAAATAAGTCCCACAAAGTTTTGGACCATTCTCACCAGCCGAGACCTCTGCCAGGCTGAAACACAATCTGTCCAGTTTAGCTTCATTCAGAGAAAAATCAGCTCTACATTAAAGATCACTGGCCTGGCCATCTGATCTCAAAATCATAAAGCTACAGAGGAGCTGAAAAATGAGTACAGTTGAGCTGAAATGTTGAATCGATTAGTTGATAGACAGAAAAACGATCTGCTCTAGCTCACCCAGTAAGAGCGTTTGGCCCATTTAGGGGCGGGTTTGATTCTGACCTGCTGCCCTTTGCTGCGTGTCTTCCCCCCCAAAAAAGAAAAATGATCCATAAGTATTGGGATAATTGATTAATCATTTGGCTCCATTCCCTGTTTGCAGCTTCTCCTTTATTAGGATTTGCACCTTTTCTTTGTCTTATTTGATAGAAAACTGAATACTACGTTGTAGCTTTTGGTCTTTTGATTGGGAAAAACAAGCACTTTGATTACATTTAGGTGATTGTGATGGCCATATTTCACTATTAACCGAACTTATTTTTGACTAAACGATTCATTGAGGAAACTAATCAACAGATTAATTGGTAATGACATATCTAATTGCAGATCTAAAGTAGAGCCCATACAACAGGATTGCTTTGCTTGACCTGGAAAGTAACATGTTAATTGACAAGTACACCACCTACTTAAAGCTTTAGTGCCTAACATATTAATATATATATATATGATATTAATGAACGTCAACATTCAAGCCATTGCCAAATCAGTTGCTACAAAGCTAATTAAGACTACACAACTCTCTCTGTATTTGTCAGTATGGCTATGTTCAGAAGATTGGTGACTTTTGCGTGAGGCCATCATGTTTTTTTAATCCTCCGTGTCCTCCTTGGCTACAAGCAACTACGTGGGGGGGGGGGCTTGTATCATGTGAACCCGCCAACAGTTTTGTTGTCTTTACTTTGAATTCCTCACGGGGGCGGCAGAAACTACACACTATAGCTTTCATTTGCATATTCAGGTTTGATGGTTTGAAGCCATGTCTCTGTGTTTACCCTCACTAGCTCACTGCAAACGACAGGCCATGCTTGGAATATGAAAGTTAACCATAACTGGTGGGCAAACATGCAAGAACATCCCTGTTTGGGCGCCTGGATAGCTCAGTTGGTCGAGCAGGCGGCCATATATAGAGGTTCATTCCTCGACGCAGTGGGCCGGGTTCGACTCCG
This sequence comes from Perca fluviatilis, assembly GCF_010015445.1. Classification (NCBI taxonomy): domain Eukaryota; kingdom Metazoa; phylum Chordata; class Actinopteri; order Perciformes; family Percidae; genus Perca; species Perca fluviatilis. The sequence continues at coordinate 31,880,201 of NC_053126.1, read as the reverse complement.
ACCTGCGGCCCTTTGCTGCACGTCATTCCTCCCTCTCTCTCCCCTTTCTTGTCTTCAGCTTTCCTGTCAAAATAAAGGCCGAAAATGCCCCAAAAAAATCTTTAAAAAAAAGAACATCCCTGTTAGACAGCAAACGTTGTAACCATTCACCGAAAGAACCAAAAATCAGAATCAGAATCAGAAAAAGATTTATTGCCAGGTAAGTAGCACTTACTAAGAATTTGAATTGGTTGATGGTGCATAGATAAAACACATTTAAACAATAATATGAAATGAACAACAATAAATACAGAAACAAATAAAACATACATAAAACTATTAGGGGTGGGGGAGAAATCGATACAGCATAGTATTGCGATATTTTCCGTGGCAATACTGTATCGATGCACAGACACCAATTTTGATCTTGTATTATATATGTGTTGGTCATATTGTCTGCCTGACAATCCCATTTTGGCGCAATAAAATTGAAGTGAGATAAACCAACAGAGACATGTGTCTTTTTAGATTAAACAGATGTTGACAGCGTTTCCTTTTGGGGATATCATTTGAAACTGGGAAAAATTTGAAAAAAGGTAATAAATTGCAATATATCGCAGAATATTGCAATATGTTTAAAATCGCAATAATATCGTATCGTGACATAGGTATCGTGATGATATAACTATATAATAACTATATAACATTAAGCACACACAAAAAAGAAGTTGTAGTTATTGTACGATCCAAATCTTCGTCGAAAAACTTGACATTTTCAGCGTGTAGCTTTCTAGCTTGAGGGTTGTTGTTGTGTCATGTAGTGACAAGGACTTTTAAAAACGGTAACAAGCAGATAGTGGAGGGGGAGGACAGTTCCGACTGTAATAGGCGGCCAATGGCAGGCCTATTAGCACAGTCTAAATGCTGTTAGTCTGACTATTGTCCAGGTACAGATACAGAGCCCATGTTAAAAACACTCACAAACTACCATGAACAAAGAATGAATCAAGAGGTACAACTGAATTATTGCTTGAATTAAAAAAACATACACCCATTGGAGCCCTGACTTTTTGACCTGTCTCTCTTCTCTCTCTCCTGTAGTCTCTTCACCACCAGACAGCCGTGTGGGCGTCATTTAATCTTCGTCTTGTCCCGGTCTGTTCCTGCAGACTTCCTGCCCACTCGCTCTCCCTCTCCTTTCAGCCCCTCACTGATCATTAACCTCCCTCCTTGTCGCACGCCCACGCCGCTCGTCCTGATTTCATCCTGGACGGTGGGACGGCAGTGCGTCTGCTGTCAAGCCCTTCACAGAGGCTCTGGAGGGGAGAAATGGATGAGGGGTTCATTGATGGCAGTTATACCATTATAACTGCCTCCAATGAACCCCTCATCCAGGGGTAATCGGTAATGAGAAGGTGTGCAAACCGAGAAACACTATTCATGAGCAAATATTTGATACAGACATGAAGAGATGAAGATAAGATTACATGTTATTGATCCCCAGGGAATAGAAAGATCCCCACTGCAATACAAAGTGGGAAAAGTGCAGATATAAAAGTCTAAGATAACAATAAGGGGTAAATCCAATATATAAATATATATAGGCCTACAATATAGACAATGCCAAAGTCAAGAGAGCAACTGTTGCTGGCTGCCACTTGTATCAAGTATAAAAATCCCCTTCAAAGAATACAATTAATCACAAACCCTATGTCAAACATGTAATCATGTGCACAGTTGCAGGCCATTGTTCTACACACACATTCACAGAAAGAACATTGTGTTGTCGTCAAGGCTATCCCTGCTTCCTGTCCTGCTGGACCGGCAGGGTTTGGCCGACCAGAAGGCCGCCTGTCTGCCTTAACCTCATTTCTATAACAGATCAGCTCATTCATTCAATTAGCAAACACACGCACATTCTCGCACATGCACTCGCACTCGCACATGCACATTAAGCCATCAGAAATCTATGGCCTCCCAATCCAATTGCTGAAAAGTAAACTGATTCCCAAAAGTCTCTGCGATTGCACTCTCTGATCAATGGAAACCTTTTGATCCATAGATAGATTTCCTGCATCCTGCAAGGACAATGTGCAAAGAATAGATATCAAATCAATAATCTTTAAAGTGACGATCAGTGTTGGTGAACTGGGCCGAAGGAGGGACAGAAAAAAAGGCAACGGATGATCATCAGAGCTGATGGGAAACTTCCCGCAAAGCCCGAACAGAAGAGCACCTTTTCCTCTTTAGAGAGTAAAGATGAAGCTACCGTGTGTCAGTGCTGGATGTTTGAGTGGAGGTCAGCGAGTCACTTAATCAGCCACACACTGACAGATGTAAATGTCAGAGCAGCTGGCACTCAGCACAGTGTTACACTCACTGTAGCAACAAGATGTTCACAGCTGATTTACAGTCTACGTTAATGAATCATTTCTCTCAAACATTGGCAGTGTTGGTTTGAAGAACGTAAAGCTTTTCACTGTTGTATTTTCCTGTTTTCAAGGGTTTCAGCCAGGGCTAGGATCTTTAGAACCCACCGCACGTGACTTGAATACAACTGTGGACAATTAACACACAGTTTTGGTTCCTGTATTTTTACAGAGAAGTCGTGGGGAACACTAATGTGTAGTGGAGTATAGTTTAACCCTGGGCTGAGCTCCAAGTGTGAAAACCAAATGTGTAAGCCAAGAGCTAAGTATAATGTAGTCTCGCTTTGCCAGACCATCCACACTCACTGCTGTGGAGCGGAGGAGGGACTGGCTAGTCCACACAGCATTCCAGGATGGGAGAAAAACGTGCTCTGGTTTATTGGAATTTCTTTAAACCAATCACAATAGTCTAAACTAAGCTCAGCATGGAGCCGCTGCAAAATAGCCTCGGGAAGGAACTTGTTTTGGTGGAACGTGTGTACGTTCAAAAGTTGTTTTAGTCATGCAACAGAAAGCTCAGATTGGACAGATAGTCTAGCTAGCTGTGTGGATTTACCCTGCAGAGATCTGAGGAGCAGTTAACCATAGTCCTCATAAATCCACCGGCATTTCCTGCAGCACCGGAGCAATCCTGGAAGTGGAAAGTCAAGGCTATAGACTAAGTATGATGAGAATGTCCTTTAAAGGGATAATTCCAGTTTATTACAACGTGGGTTTTATTTTAGTAGGTTTGGCCATCATTTCTATCGGTTATGTTGACATTATACTCCAAATTGCTGAGATCTGCGAACTTAGTGACATTGCTGCAAACATGAGAAACACATCCTGCCTTGCCAAAGTTATTGGGAAGAAGAAATAAAGGTGACAGAAAAGAACTGGTTACCCAACTGTCTATTGTCTATTATTATTACTTTCATTTTTATCTCCAAACAAAATGGTTTCAGTGATCTTGCTAAATTGTTTTAAGCATGTCTGATATCTGGCTGCTCATGTTTCTTTCGTGTTATTTTTTTACTCTTCATTTATTGATTAACACTCACAGTTACAGGTACATCTCCTACCCCCTATGGCGTGCTGTATATACGTAGTTTTGCCAATAAAATATACCAGGTGCAGTGTTTCTGCAGATCTAAGTCCTTTCATCCAGACTAGATCCCTCAGACTGGAAATCCTTCCTTGGGCCTTCTTCAGTCCCAGTCAGGATCCAGATCTTATAAACTAAGAAAGGTTTGATCTTTACAGCTGATTGATTTAAAAATGGTGCTTTACCTATAATCCACAATTAATTAACATGTTTATGTGGATGAAGAAGATGCAGTAAATGTGTGCCATGGAAATTCTGTGGTCACCGTGTTCCTCTCCCAGATGTAAAATGTTATCATAACTGATCGAAACGATGGCCAAAATGGAATTATCTTTAATTGGGACATTGGATGTACTTTCTTCATCATTTGGAGTCCCACAGACCCCATAAGTGAATAACTATGATCATTGCAATATTAATCCCTTTTTTTTTTCTTTTCTTTAGCAATGTATTTTATGATTTTCTTCTAAAGTTATTAAAACCCAATATGCATAACTTATTAAGGTGGTTACTCTTCCAATTGTCACAAACTGGACTTTAACATTTGATGGTGAGATATACAGAAATGACCATACAGTGTTGTTAATACCCCAATCAAGGAAATATTTCATGTTTTAAATGTTATATGAGCGATACATGAACAAATGTGTTCCTTTTGTTTGCCAAAAAGTGATTGAAGAAAAGTACAGTATGTTATCGTACAGAGTGATGTTACTTATGTTTGGGTTCGTTAGACCCCAGAAGGTCATAGCTCTTATGAACAAACTGTTATAAAACTAAAATAACATAAATCTCTCTTTTTATTTTTTAGGAGAAGTACTGCTTTGTGAACACCAATCCCAGATAAGAACATCCATTGCATCCTATGCAGGTTTACAGCTGGTCTCTGAGAGCCCAAACTGGGACATTCACTGAAACATATCTTCAGTTCAAAATCAGGTTATTATACACAATTATCTTCAATGAGGAAAAGTAATGCAAGGTATATTGTTTGGAGCTGTTGAAGAGGGCCCAAAACACAGCATTAGGGTTAATGTACACAACGCAGGCCTATAGAAGCCTACCACGCAGCAAGATTGGGAGAAATGTTTGTTTAATAAGCCTGATGGCAGCAGTTTGTAGTTACAGGAGTTGCTATTAGAACCAAGGCAGCAGTGCAGGTTTGTTTCAGTGTTATATTTTGCAGAGTGGAGGTCCTGAAGCAGCAGGCCGGCTCACAGCTCCTCTTTTATTCTCGGCCTCTCTCTTTGCTCTGACAGATCCGTGCTGATATCAGATTGATGGGCCCGTTTGATTGAAGTCTCTTTGTCGTGCTAATGTCACGGCGAGTGATGGATGAGGCGCGTGCGTCGGTAGGAAGGCGCGCGTGCGCGCGAGAGAACTCCACTCCCCCGTTTCTGTGACCGGGCTTACAAACTTCTGTCCTCCGGTCACCATAGGCGACGTGACGACGAGCCACGTGACCCGTGGCAGAGGTAAGAAAAGAAGTGACACGGGGAGAGAGAGGAGAGAGAGAGAGAGAGAGAGAGAGAGAGAGAGAGAGAGAGAGAGAGAGAGAGAGAGAGAGTGTGTCAAGGAAAAGAAGGGAAAACAGAGAAATTGAGGAAAAGATTTGGAGGACGGTAACCTGTGTGGAGGTGAAGAGGTGACTTGACTCTTTTCTGTCTTCTCGCGGTGTTTTCCACTGTCACCGATGAGCCTTTGGAAAACAGTTTGAGTTGAGCTGTTGACAGCGTAAAGGCCTTTCGTTTGCGCACACAAACACACACACACACACACACACACACACACACACACACACACACACACACACACACACACACACACACACACACACACACACACACACAAACAGCACAGCAGAGCGCATTATTCATGTGTGTTTCGGGTTTGGGGACGTGCAGATCGCACTTACTTTCCTCCACAGTGGAAGTTTCTTTCAAAGATTTTCTATTTGATTTTGTCTTGCGATTTATGTTCGTTCGACAGATAGATTTCTATACATCCCATTTATTTCTGGACAACAACAAAAAAAACGTTTTTAATGGAATTTTCCGATTTTGGATGTTTTTTCTAACTCATTTCTGTTAACTTCATCTGTGGGCTCCTTCTTCTTGCTGCTCATTTTACACTTCACTCAGCCCTACCGTGCCTCCGGTCTGCATGGACAACATGAACTCGTTTGTGGAATACTCCATTTGTAATCGACCGGGGACCGGCGCTTATTCTGCGCCTAAATCTGGATACCACCACCACCACCATCATCTGCATCCTCATCATCATCCTTCTCTGGATCAGCATCAGGGCTTCCCCGTGACCTCCGGCTCTTTCCATACTGGACCCACCGGCTCTCCAGCTCCCGTTAACGGGACGAGAAGTGACAACATCGTCGGGGGAGCGAGTTACACCGGGGATGGGCGGCTGTACGGGGGCTCTGGAAGGAGCGCATGGAGGAGCGCACGGGACCACAGGGGCGAACCAGCATCAACAGCAACATCCTCATCATCCTGAGCAACAACAGCATCAGCAGACGCACAACGGCTACCATCATCATCCGCACCTTCACCAAACCCAAAGCTTACAAAGCGGAACACTGTCAGCCTATAATGCCGGGAATGGCATCAGCAGCGGGGCCTATGCGGGTCAGGCGTGCGCCACAAACTCGGAGTATATTAACGCGATAGGCCCTCCCAACACCGTTCACCCCCAGTATTTCATGGAGGAGTCTGTAGCCTCCACCTACTATCATCAATCAACCTTCCCCAGCTCGGCCCCCACCGTCGGGCCCAGCTACGGGGCCCTGGCCGGGGCCTACTGCGGGCCTCAGGGCGCTCTTGCCGGGTCACAGTACCCGCAGCAGCTTGGCGGGGGTCTGGACGCAGCGGGCTACCTGGGGCTTCCACACGGGGGAGGTTACGGTGAGCTACCGGTCTCCCAGGACCGTGAGAGGGGGGATGAGGAAGGCCAACAGGCCGGGCAGGGGCAGACCTTCGACTGGATGAAGGTGAAGAGGAATCCGCCTAAAACTGGTAAGGAGGGTGGATGATTTTTCTGGCCATAATAGGTCCGTTTTTGTGACTTAATAGTTTAAAGCATTATAAGGGCTGGGCCTGCAGTTAGTCAAATCTTGAGACGGTGGGCTATTCAATGGAGATGTGGCCTCTTTTCCATTTATCACAGGAAATGTTGCAGCCAAAAGACCTAAAATAAGCTTAGCCTAAGACAAAAAAACAACAGTTAATGTTAAGGAAAAAAGAGAAATGTGGCCTATAGTCAGCAATACAATGTGAAAAAGAAAAGCTAAAGGGACAGGCCATAAAACAGTTATTTTTATTGTTTCCCGATCGCAAGAGCTTTGCCAACTCTGAAAACTAACGACTTTAATATTGGCCTAAAATGTTGTTGGTTTTCCAGCAGGCCTCACTTTCAAATGTAGGCTATCTATACACAGATGTCAGGCTTTATAATGTAAATGCTGTTTTCCGTCTGTTCGAGAGAAGGATCTCTTTTCACAAAGTCAAGTCTCAATTCGTTTAACTGTAAACCAGAAAAAAATTGAGCGAAAAAGAAACATAGGCCTATTACATGTTTGAAGTGTGCCATTGGTGTATTTTAAATGTGGTTGTCCAACATCAAGACAGCTCACGTACACTGTATATAAAAAGAACTGTTTGATTATGATTGTGAGCCTATTTTATTACTATATTATTTCACAGATATTTCAAACACAATAAAATATCTTTTGCCGTGGCCTCTAACCTTTCATTAATTAAGATTGCTTTATTTTCATTATCATTGAAAACATAGTCCACATTTAATCTACAATCGATACATACAATTCATCCGCTTGTTCTTTTTAAAATGATACATTCGCCAATTGGCTGCTGAATCTTTTTCAAGTCAAAAAAAAGCTTTTGATTAAGATTCAACAAAAGTAAAGGTAAAATATGAACGTATTGATGATACAAAAAAAAGCGTTCAATTTTCTCATTGTCGTGGACTAGGTACTGACATATTGTCAAATGAAACACGGAGTTTAAGTGTTTTCAGGACTTATTGAGTATGCAGTCATATCTCAGGACAGATAGCAGGTCTGGCCTGGGTCCACTATGGCCCCCGAGGCCTGATAGTTGTTTTGTTTTTTTTCTTTTTCTTTTTTCTCCTCTCTCTTTTTCTGTCTCTCGTAATGGATATAGCAGACGGGTTACTTGCTCTGTTATCTTTTACCCCCCCCCCACCCACCCACCGCCATCACACCGCCAGCCCTGCTTCTCCATCCCTCCATCCGTCTGTTCGCGAGCCCCCTCATCCCCCCACCCCATTCGTATTTCCCTCTGCTCGAACCAAACTTATTTTGCTCTAAAATGTGGACTTGTGCCATGTGTGATTAGTTCAGAGACACTGATCACGCAGAGGCCCAGTACAACCTACAGTCTGGATTTAAGTAGCCTAATTAGCACTGAAATGAATAAATATTAACATAAATACATATTAATAGGATACATAAAGGCATGAACACCAAATCACACATCAAATAAGAAAAAAGAAAAGGGGTTCTTTAGGCAAGACTCCATTTACAATGAGCGTGGTAGGCATAAAGAGTAGCTTCCAAACAAACACACATTTATTTCTTTGTTTTCTACGCTATTAGCATCTATAGCGCATGCAACATGTTCTCTTTTCATTTAATTATATAAATAAAATAAGGCCCTAAAGCACATATTTTAACAGCTTCTCTCCCCCCTCTCCTCCACCAGTCAAAGTGTCGGACTTCGGCCTCGCGGGCGCACACAACAACGCCATGCGCACCAACTTCAGCACGCGGCAGCTCACGGAGCTGGAGAAGGAGTTCCACTTCAGCAAGTACCTGACGCGGGCGCGGCGCGTGGAGATCGCCGCCACGCTCGAGCTCAACGAGACGCAGGTTAAAATCTGGTTCCAGAACCGGCGCATGAAGCAGAAGAAGCGCGAGCGGGAGGGCGCCTCCGCCACGGCGCGCTCCGGTACCGACAGCGGCTTCAACAAGGACTTGGAGGACACCGATCAGTCTTCCGCGTCCACGTCTCCAGGCGCGTCCCCTAGCTCGGAGACGTAGTCAGCGCGAGCGACGTGACTGGTTCTGCAGAATTGTCACTTAGGGGAAACGGGTGGCACACTATCTTGTACTATTGCTTAGTGATGGACTATGGAATGCATTGTGCATCTACTTCTGCTTTGGTCACTGACTTCCTACATGTCCCAGAATTCCTTTTGAAAACCCACCCAGTACCTGAACTTTTGCATTCAATGAGTTTCACAGAAAACCTTTCTTGCAAGTTGCTGCTTGGTCAGGTGTTTTTATAGAATTAAAACGGGTTTTAGTGACTTAATAAGACGTAAAAACGCAATACAGCTTGATGATGATGATGATGATGGGAAGCACTTTGCCATCTTTATATGATTTTATTTACAGGGTTTCACTGGAAATGGGTTATTTAAGGTGGATAATACATACTTGCTGATATTTAGTTTTTCTACATTTTGTCACTTGAAAAAGTAAATGTTATAATAGTATTTTTGCCACAGTTTTTGTAAAAACAAAGCCCAAACATTTAGATCATTATGGGGCACTACGACTCTGAACACTGAAAGCCTTCATGATTGAAGTCAATGGAAAGGAACTCAGGAATACACAACTGTGTTGACATGACAATTCAACATACATATTTTTTTTATTATGCAAAATATGACAAGCTGTGGTCCATCTTTAACCCACATACCAGTCTAACTAAATGAGCCTTATGATCAGGAATACAGGGAGCCTCTGATGGCAAAACACACTAATGTCTTATCTGGTTGTAGCTAGTTTTCTTCCACTTTTAAAACCTTTAATGTTGTTTTATTTTTTAATGTTTTAAGTGTTTTACTCTGTGTATGTCTCACCCCATGCAGCTCTGGCCTTTGCACTATGTGACTACAGGGTACATTTTCAGACAAGTTGCTCAAATACAGTGCTTCTTTCAGTTTGTATGAATGATGACAAAGACTGTAACCTGTAACACCTTTACAGTCTGATATACATGATTGTGTCTTGAACATGTTAGTTAGACTCAGGGGCTAATTTGGGGTGTGTGTGTGTGCGTGTGTGTGTGTGTGTGTGTGTGTGTGTGTGTGTGTGTGTGTGTGTGTGTGTGTGAGGGTTAGTGATCACTGAAAAAAGGGGGAAAAAAGTGCTAAAGCCTGTACGACACACACATCCCCTTGCTGAAAGGGAAAAGTGTAGAAATGATATTTTACTGCCTGCCCTTCCCCCATTAAAATAAATTATTGGATGCATTTTATGTTATTGATTATATATAATGGGAAAAAAGTGAGTATGTCAAGGGGGGCGTTTCCCTGTGGACATCTTTTCTTGTCACTGCTGAAAACCTGACAGAAAGACTACATCATGTGAATTGTTTTTCTAAATATTTCCATCAGATTAGGTTTTGCAAACATCATGGTCAGGGTAAATCTCTTCATATGTGTATTGTTGTCAGTTTAAAGGCCGGCCTTTCCTGCAAACTGATTTTTTCATAACGATGTCTGTTGTTTTTAAATGAGAGCAGACTGACTGAGTTTTATTAGTTCTGCTGCCTTAGAGACACTCCCAATCATGTTCCGATTTGTCTTTTTCTACTTTAAGCTACCTCAAATTAAAAATTCTTCTGTCAATCCACTGCGTTGCACTCTTAATGATATATTCTTTAGACTGACCATAAACTGCTTGTTATGACATAAATTCATTGATTGACGGATCAATTTGATCGATTTGCAGCACCACCCAACATTTCCAGCATTTGAAAGCTGTGCTATTTTACAAACATCTCAAATCCTCGGCATGTTCCAGGGCACGGTCAAGCCACAGAAATAATTTTGGTGCCTAGGCAAGTCCCAACAGTACCATGCTACACTCTTAAGAAATAAATCCGTAAAATAACAAATAAAGTTCTAGCAGCTCATTACGCAGACTTTTTCCTGTAATTTAAAACAGAAATTTTGGTAGCTGCAGTAAAAATACAGAAACTGTTCTGTTATTTAAAAAATTCTCTCATACAGTTTGTAAACTGAAACTGAACTGAATAAAACTTGAAAAAAAAATGAACAAAAAAGTCGGAAAGTGTCAAAAATGCCGGAAAGAGCGACAAACGTCAAGCAACAAAAACATCAGGAAAAGCTTCAAAAAGTATTTTCAAAATGTCAGAAAAAACGACTCAACTAGCAGTGAATTAATCTACCAACAAGAATAGTGCGTTTATCACAGTCGGTATATCTTCTTCCTCTGTGCCATAAAAACACACCAATGAGACACACTGTTGCACTGAGTGACATGCACCTTCATTACCATGAACACACACACTGTTCTTTATTGTGACTCAATCCCACACACACTGTCATGCTGCCACAAACACTCCACCAAATGTGGATTAACCCACCGTTGAAAATAGTTCTATTTCCTCCTGTTTGAGTAAAAACTCCAGTGTCTAGCTAATTATGGAAATTATTGACACTTTTGTAAATTAAAACTATATATTTGTTTTTAAAGATTTACATCTTCAGTAGGAACCAATGGGCTGCCACATACATGGTAGGGAAGTACTGAGATGCTGTTATACATTCTGTATGTTCAACAAAAACCTGTTCCATGTTCCAAAAATGATGAAACGTTTTGAAAGATGACACACCACATGACATAGGCTCATCAGAAAAGTGATACGTATCAAGTAAATAAAATGGTTGATTGCCCAAAAAATGTGCACTACATTCCAGCAAGAGGTTGAAATGGGAAAAGAAGGGGAAGGAGGGGAAATGGAAATAACAAAGGAGGAAAAGGAGCTGGTTGTCTTCCTCCTCATGGATTAAAGAAACACAACATCCAGAGAACTTCATGCATTTCAAAAGAAGTCAGGCCTCTCACATCCACATGGTTGCATTGCCTCTGGTTGACCCCCCCCACACACACACACACACGCAGGGCTACAATGAGGAATGTAGCAGGGCTTTCCGGGTGGCTCGGTGACCTGTTGAACTTTGGAGAGCCTCTGGGATATCTAAACATGTAAACACACTCCTCCTCCTCCTCCTCCTCATCATCATCTTCATCTCCCTCTCCTCTCTGCTGGTCTGAAGATGCCTGTCGTGGAGCCTGGGTGGCAAGCTCAGTCATCACCTCGTCACATCCACTGGACACTGACCTACCTCAGATCCTCTTCCACTCTCACACCTCATCCGGTGCAGCACATCACAGCAGCTGTTGTGATGATGTTGGTTTACCTCATCTTCCGCTACAGTTAGTTTAGACATGTACTTTTCACCTCTCAATATAAAGGCCATACTGCTTCCTGCACAGGAACTGGACATTGGCATTGGATGTAAATTGTGAGGCGTGGAACCCAAGACGATTGTGATTGGTTTAAAGTTATGCCAGTAAACTAGAGCACACTTTTGTCCTATCCAGGAATGTTGTGTGGACTAGCCAGACCTTCCTCCGCAGCCTGTGGACATAGGTCTGGCAATGCGAGACTAGGATCCTAGAAGCTCCCCCTGAGTGCTGGCCTGGTGTATCCGACACGTTCTACCCGACCTCAACAGGGAGAAAAGGCTGTTACCCAGGTGGTTTGGATCTTTAATGAGTCTTAGGCTTTTTCTTCCAGCGCCTGGTCTAAATATCCTTTAGGCAGGGAAGGGCACCGCCTATTGTATGTTCAGCTGAACTAACCACTCTCTGCATGGCCTTTCAGTACTGTTCAGTGCTGTTTCTCTACCAGTCCTTGTCAGGATGCTCTCCATGATGCAGGAGTTGAGATCCCTCAGTATTTGAGGGGATACCCAGAATTTCCCCTCAGACGCCTGAGTTGAAACAGTGTCTGCATTACCTTTACCTAGCAGCCAAATTCGCTGTCCTGTGTGACATCTGCCCTACCTAGGTGTCCTGTGCAGTGCTGATGCTCTCGATGTTTCACTGTTTGAGGGGTTACCCAGAATTTCATCAGGCATCTGATGTGAAAAAGTCTCTGCCTTACCTTTTGCATTAGGAAGTTTTAGTTTCAAACATAATTTGTATTTTTCTTGCCTTTTACAAGTTATTATAGAGTAATAAGTGGTTCCATCACATCGGCTTCACACGCACAAGGTCCTTCATGGTTTGCAGAGCCTATCTCAGGGCTAATCCTTTGAGGTTTAACATTTTATAGCATGATTAATATCATGCCTGTAAAAGTCTCCCACTCACATTGAATACAGTTTTTTTGCTCTTGCTTGAAAGTTATGCTGTCAATTGTTGACGTTCATATAAGCATTGCAAAAGCCCCACATCCACCCCGTAATCCACCTGTACTCTCTAAATTGACCTTCCCCTAGGGAGGAAGTCAGTATCGTCAATACCCTGCTGAGCTTGAAGCTTACTCGTGTGATGAGGTGAAGGCCTTTACGCCAAATATCAAAACTGTATATATTCTACACTCACATATAATCTGTTCTTCATGAGATGGCTGACTGAACTCTTTTATTTGCATTTCTAAGCATACTGTCATCATAAATTCCTGATAAGATTCCATACTGTAGAGGTTATCACGTTTGCTTTGCACACAGAAGGTCTTGGGTTTGAAACCCAGTGGAATCAGTACCTTATATGTGCTGGTTGCGGAGGTAATTGTTTTGGGTAGTTATTTACCTTTAATGTGCTGTCCTGTGTAGTCCTGTTCGGTGCTATTTCCATACCAGGATTCCAGTTAGGATGCTCTCAATGATGAAGCACTTCACAGTATTTGAAGGGATACCTGGAATTTCATCAAGGATCTGAGCTGGAACAGCAGCAACAACAGTCTCTACCGCGCTATTATGGAACCCACGCAACTTCTAGGCAAGACCTGCCCTTCAATAGCATTCACACACTACTACTGGCCAGGCATCCATGCTTACGCAAGGTAATGTAACCCAATTTGTTCAGGTCCTATCCCCTGACCAATCGGCTATCCTAACCTTACCCACTCAAGGTCAATGCCTAACTCCAACCATTCGGGCTGCTTCGTAGGGCGGGACTTGCCTAGAAGTTACGTGGGATCCATAATAACGCATCTCTACCTTGCCTTTCTTACCATTGAGTCAGTATGCAGCGCCCAAGTTAGACCCTCAGTGATGTGGACACCAAGGTACTCGAAGCTTTGCACCCTCTCCACCAAGGACCCATTGATATTAAAGGCGGCATAGTTTCTTCTGAAAGTTCACTATATCTCTTTAGTCTTGCTGACATTCATGAGTAGGTTGTTGTCCTGCTACAGCGATGTGTCAGGTCCTCTAGTTGTTTCAGGTTTATTTATTGTTTGTGATCAGGCCCAACACAGCTGTGTCCTCAGCAAACTTGATGATGGTGTTGGAGTCAAAAGTGGCTACACAGTTGTGTGTGTACAGGGAGTTCAGCAGGGGACTCAGAACACAGCCCTGGGGTGCTCCGGTGTTAAGGTTGAGGTTGGAATAGGTGTATCTGCCCCCCCCCCCTCACCACCTGGGGTCTGCCTGTCAAGAAGTCAATGATCCACATGCACAGTGACGTGGTAGTCCTATCAAAATGTTCAGAAACATACAAAACCAACGTTCATGTTGTTTGGGTCGATATTAGCAGACAATGATAACCACTGTTCTATTCCCCAGATTGTTGATACCTTTCTGCCATGTATTCTTTAAGTTCTTTGTTTTGTACCCACTGTCCTTCTTGTTACACACTAAAACTATCACCAACTAAAAAAACACACACACACTAACGCGACAGTATGCTTTGATAATGTTCCTCTCTTTGCACTCTGATCAGAAATCAACATTTTATTGACAAATTGGCTGTTGAAGATAATAGAATAGAAATGCCTCAATGTAGAAATTGCAGACCCTTGCCATGACTGTGTGTGTGTGTGTGTGTGTGTGTGTGTGTGTGTGTGTGTGTGTGTGTGTGTGTGTGTGTGTGTGTGTGTGTGTGTGTGTGTGTGTGTGTGTGTGAGTACATGTGGCTGTGCATGTGCACTCATCTATTTGATTGAGACTGAACTCTTGAACTGCAACCACACCACTTTATCTTCAACTGCTCATTGTGAGAGCAGGAATACACACACATATACACACACACAGAGGCAGGCAGACAGCCCTGTGTTGAACTTGAGATGAGTTATGGAAAGGAAAACAGAAGTTGGGGGTCAGACCGTATGAGGTCACCCTGAAAGAATCTCTGCTCCTTTTCAAGGTCTCTCTCTCTCTCTCTCTCTCTCTCTCTCTCTCCCTCTCTCTCTCTCTCTCTCTCTCTCTCTCTCTCAGTTTGTCTCTCACTCTGTCTCTCTCTGTATTCTCTTCCTCAATAAGCACAATTATTTCCTCTTCTTCATCTGCCTTACCAATGTAACCATCTTCAGCATTTCTTGCTTCTCCTCCTTTTCTTCCCCCCTTCTTTTCCTCCTGCCCCTCTTCTGTCTTCAAACCATGCAAACTTTTCTTTTTTCCTTCCTTCTTTCCCTTAACCTTACATCCTATCAAAACTCAATCAATTTCTCTCACTGATTTTCCACACACAAGATGGTCTGTGTGTGTGTGTGTGTGTGTGTGTGTGTGTGTGTGTGTGTGTGTGTGTGTGTGTGTGTGTGTGTGTGTGTGTGTGACTGAGCGGAGCCAGATGGTGCTGGGTGTATTTTCATCAGACGACAATCTCATCATGTTTCTGCTTTTCTCCAAACTGAATTTCTTTGTTTTAAAATTCGGAATCAAAGTGCCCAGAAATCTTTTCCCCACTCCATGTTATTGTTGTACATTTTGCAGTTTAAACTCAACTGGTATTATTTATGAAAGTGGTTTGATCATTATTAATGTTATTTACTAATTAAATTGAACTTAATTTGAACTTTTGACCTTTATTTTATCATTGTTGTATGGTGCCTTGCTCAAGAGCACCTTGGTAGTGCCCAGGAGGTGAACTGGCATCTCTCCAACTACCAATCCATACTCTGTACTTTGGTCCATATGGGGGCTTGACCCTCCGGATCCCAACCCAACTCCCTACGGACTGAGCTGATGCCACCCCATAATATATCTTATTATATCTTTTAGCATTTGAAAAAAAATTGAAATCTTTCAAAACAGTATCCCGACTGAACATTGACCCTTCTGTGATTATCCTTCCTTTAATATTAATCTAAATAATTCATAATTTCTGCTTTTTTAAATCAATAACTAGGTATAATTTCCTGTAAATTAGGTTTATTGACAATGAATTCCAAAAATAATAATAAACTGGTAATAAGTTGGTGTTAGTGGTGTTTATACATGGTAGAGAAAAGAAGTATTAAACGTAAAAACAATGTGCAAAAAAACATTGAAAAAAACATCAAAACTGTCAAAGAAAAGAGACCAAAACATCAAAAAAATGTTGATTTTCAGTTTTGACAAGGGAGGACGACAAGTGCATGGTCAAATGGAAGACAACACAAAGGTTAAAAGAATGACCAATAAGGCCGATTAAAGGAAATCCATGTCTCTTATTGGCTGTTCCTGAATATCACGCCAATGAAAGTTGGTTTCAGTAGCTATTTTTTTTTTTTTCTTCACACTCAGAAATTTTATATTTCTACATTGGCTCAGAGCATTCTTGAGAGCATTCTGAAGTTTGATAAATATGGGCCCAGGAAGCCAACTGCCTCCATATTTACTGTAATAAATACAGGGAGCCTGGCTGAAGGTTGTAAGAAGAACAACAATACTGACTTTGAACAGCTCTGTGCCTTCAAAAATGCATTACATTACATTACATTACATGTCATTTAGCTGACACTTTTATCCAAAGAATGCGACTTCCAGTTAAGTGCTTTCAAACTTGAAGGTACAAACTCCGGACAGCAAGAAAAAAGTGCAAGTACATTAGCTTTAAATAAGCCAAACTACAAAGAGCCATATGAAAGTGCAACTGGAATATATATATCTTATTTATTTATTTACTTCCTCATCCAAGGTGCAATCGGAAGAGATGTGTTTTTAGAAGGCTTCTGGCCGTCCTGATGTCAACGGGGAGCTCATTTCACCATACGGGAGCCAGGACTAAACTATTGCTTCATGTTTTAAATGTGAATATGAATGTTATTCATCACGGTTATTAGGTTTTTACTTTTCAGGTTTTTACTATAAATTGGAAGAAAATAATAGGTTTGTACTATCGCTATAATCTAACGTGAATGTATTAAAACAGTGCACAAGAGGATTGTTGCCTTTTTTGTGTGTATTGTCATCCAATTATCATTTACTTCATCGCGTTGTGATTTTTACAACAACAATATCAATTAGGATTGTGAAGTTGTGTTTTTGTTTCTTATTGTGCGTTTAATGCATCATTAGGCTAATTATTTCTCTGTTAGTGAGCTGAATTAGCAGTATGGAAAATGTCAACAAAATGGGTAGGCCTACTAATGAGCATTTCCAATTCCCTTTTTTAAAAAAAGATTAAAAAATGTATGTTTGATAGTTTTTGATATGGAATACTATAATTAGATTCCATCTATTACTGTAAATAGAAATTACAAAACACCAAATTAAAAGAGTTGAGAAATAAAAGGCAAACACTTGCATGTCTTTGATGTATTCAGTTCACATGAGATTGTGTGTGTGTGTGTGTGTGTGTGTGTGTGTGTCGGGGGTCACTGGGAGTTCAGCAGCTCTGCCCACAGAGAGCCCTGCTGAGCAGCCGCCCCACTTCACTGACCCAGGCCTGCTGCTCTGGAGAAAACACATCTGCACAGGCGTCGTCCCTCAAAAGCATCTGAAGGCTAGAGGGTGATCCTGGAATCCATCTCATGAACTTTCTTAAGCTGAAAAGGGGTTTTCCAAAAGCACCGTAACTTAAGACTGTACCTCCTACCCACTGTACAGGCTCTCTGGCAAAAACAGGGTTCCTTCATTTTTCAGCCTGTACCTTCATCATGGCCAGTGGTACCTGGTCACTGATTCTTGATGTAAAATGAGTAATAGTGTTTGAAATAAAAAAATAAGAAAATCTGATTTAACTATCACATGCACACAAAATATAACTCAACATTTGATTTGCACAATTGATCGATTGTTATTGGAAAATTGAGCCCTGCTTCAGACCAGTAACAGTCTGGTTCAGACTGATCCACGTTAGACTGATCCAAAACTGAAACCTTTTTAGAAAACACAGAAACCACTTAAGGACTTATTTGGAATTTCTCTGACAACCCAAACAGACTACTTTATTGATCCTCAAAAACACTGCCCATCTCCGCCCATCGCTCACATGCTCTGCTGCCGAAACTTTCATCTGCAAAAGCCTTAAATAAACTTCATATTTCTTGGGGGGTTCTGCCCCTGCAGAGCATTCACCATCGCAGCCCCCCTCCCTCTGGAACTCCCTACCCATACACATCTGTGACTGTACTGACCTGAACACATTCACCTCAATCATCAAAACACACCTCTTCAGATAGGCCTTCCACCAGTGGTGGAAGAAGTATTCAGATCCTTTACTTAAGTAAAAGTACTAATACCTCACTGTAAAATACTCTGCTACAAGTACAAGTCCTGCATTGGAAATGTTACTTAAGTAAAAGTATGTAAGTTAAAAGTATCATAAAAGTAAAAGTACTCAAAGCTGTAAAATCCTCCCATTGTAGAAAGTGTAAAGGATCCAAACAGTTGTGTGTTTAATGGTCGAATCATTTCAGCTGGACTTGTAGGCCGTTATATTGATGAGCAGTTTAATAAATTATAGAACATCAGATTTTATAAACTACATGTGTTTTGTGTGCAAAAATCTCAATGTGTAAAGTAACTAGTAACTAAAGCTGTCAGATGAGTGTAGTGGAGTAAAAAGTCCAATATTTCTCTCTGAAATGTAGCGGAGTCGAAGTAGAAAGTGGCATGAAAAGAAAAGACTCAAGTAAAGTACAAGTACCTCAACATTTGTACTTAAGTACAGTACTTGAGTAAATGTACTTAGATACATTCCACCACTGCCACCTACCAATAGTCTTACTGTTCTCCACTGATAGTTACTGGTTTTATTGTTTCAATTGCTTTTAATATGCTTTTAATATCCTTGTTTTATGTGTTGGTTGTATTGCTTCATCTGTTTTAATGTGCTAAATGTGCTGGTTGTACTATAAAGTGTCTTTGAGTACCATGTTAAGCTCTATATAAATAAAATGTATTATTATTATTATTATTATTATTATCATTATTATTATTATTATTGTTATTATTATCCCCTCAGGGAAACTGTTGAGTAGCAGTTGCTCATAGTCAGATTTTGTGTAAAGAAATAAGAGTAAGATGAAAAAAAACTAGTCAATAAAAGTTTAAAGGAACATCATTTAAGTGCAGGAATTAAAATTAAAGTTGAATTAAAGTAAGATTAGGTTAAGTATTAAGCGAGATATAAAAACAAGCTGAAATCTTAGTTATTGGCAATTGTGCTACTTTTACATCCACAAAAGTGCTTGTTTTGCCACCGACAGGCTCAGATTATTATTCATGAAAGATCCCTAAGGAGGTCGACCTTTTCGTTCAAGAGTTAGATCCTTTTTTAAAAAACATCCCCGAAATTGCTCTCGCCCAACCCACCAGACTCCATTTAAATAAAGTCATTTTAGCATAGTATAAATCCACTTCATCACAGTCGACAGAAACAAAATAAAACTAATAAAAAGCCTCATCTCATAAAATGTCCTAAAGTCATGAAGTATCAAGGTGATAAAACGTTAAATATGTTTTTTTGAGCTTGTGAAAGGAGCACAGGATCTCCAGGACCCAAAACAGAACGTAGGGTTTAAAATCAGTGAATCCCTTACACTCAAGTTTCCTGTGATTCATACAGGATGCTTGGAATCATCTCAACAAACTCTGTGGTTCCTAGAACCCCACTTACAAGTCACCTGCCCCTTTATTTTGTAAGGGTTTTCAGTAAATCTGATATTGAGAGACCACTCGTACATCTTTCAAAAGAGTAAAGTTCAGCATATTTTTAGGTTAACACAATGCAATGTAATTCACATGTTGTGTCTTATACAAAAGAGTAAAGACAAAAGGTCGCAAAGCAAAAGTTGTCTGCAGAGGGGCCAGAGATGATTTTTCTTTTTTTTGTCAACACGCAGTACTGTTGAGGTCAGAGGGAGAGCAGGGAGCAGGAGGTTATCAGGCCACACATTCCTGTCCATCCAGTGCTGAGAAAGGCCAGGAGAGAAGAAAAAGAGGTATTTCAGCATTTATAGTTGACAATCTATTTTCATTAGTTCATTTACAGATGTTTTAGCATTTTGCAGTTCAAATTTCAAAAAGCTCTGGCACATGTTTAATAAATGTTGCTATTTAAAAGACAATAGAAAAAACATCCATGGTTAATAATTTGGGTGAATTGTAGACATTTATCCTTAAAGTCCATACTACATATGCTTCTTTTTAAATAACTTGATGGAGTTTTTCCACAGACAGTGTTAAACTTTGTCTTTTGTGTGTGTGTGTGTGTGTGTGTGTGTGTGTTTATATGGCAGACAGGCCTGAACACCTATGACTGTTTGCCTTAGCTAATGTTGTGTACCCCATGACCCTGTGTCCTCAAAACACACACACACACACACACACACACACACACACACACACACACACACACACACACACACACACACACACACACACACTCACCAGACTCTGCATGCTGTGTTAGCCTGAGATAAACAAGCTATTGTGCTTTTCTTTCAGCACCCTCTGTGTGTGTGTGTGTGTGTGTTTGTGTGTGTGTGTGTGTGTGTGTGTGCGTGTGTGCATGTGTTTGTGCGTGCATGCGTCTGTGTGTGTTTGCGTGTGTGTGTGTGTGTGTGTGTATGTGTGTGTGGGTTAAGAGAGGGATGGGGAAACAGGAACAGCTAAAGTGCATCAGCTATCCATCACACGCAGTGACAACAAACACACACACTCACCCAACACTACAAAATGACAATGGGATAAACTATATTTAATGAGCAAACATGTTAGACATTTAATCAATCGGTAATTGGGTAATAATAACTATCTAAGTCAAACGGCTGTTGACCAAGAACCTGAGCAGGCAGCACTGAGGCCACACACACACACACACACACACACACACACACACACACACACACACACACACACACACACACACACACACACACACACACACACACACACACACACACACACACACAATGAGAGAGATTAGTTTGAAGCCTGGGAAAGGCTGAGGCAGAACAAGTTGCATTTACCTTGACTGACTCTTAAACATAGAGACTATACACCCCCACTACTGTTTTAATTTTAAAACAAAAACGATTCATTAGTATTTTAGCCCCGTCTCAGAACTAATCTCTGTCTATACTAACATGACAAAAAAACGTATACTGGGTATGTGTGCCTGTAAGTCAGATAATGCCGCTGGACACGGGTATTGTCACAAATTGATCGAATAATAGCTTACCTCTTGCACATGAAGGCAGTAGTAGAGTCATAAAATGCAGAATTGAACTGCACAACAGCTGCTAGCATTGACAACAAGGTCAGAAACAGCTGTAATAGGTTATCCATGTTGAATCAACCACCGGTAGTCAAGGCTGATGTCGTTGGTTTTCTTCCGGAAAAGGGTGATGTGATAGGAACGTGACGAATCAGGGAAGGACACCTTGTGACTGAGAAGATCCAATCAGGCGGCGAGTGTGGTTGTCTGCGCCGTTGTTTTGCCCGTCCAGACTACAATGCAACCAAGGATTTTTTTAAAAACTAGAACAGGTTCAGCAGCGTTTCCAAATGTCTCCGTTTTAGGAGTTCCAAAATGCAAGAGTGCTCTGAACGCCGAAATAAATGTAGCAAAAGACATGCGTTTTAAATAGGTTCCTCTTATGTGAGGAAAAATTATGTTTCGCAGAATTGTCCAATAGTGATTATCTTGACTGGGGACAGGGTTCTGTAGATCAGTAAATGGATTTAGTTCATGAATTCACGCTGAAACCACATCTCTAAAACATGTGGTTGGTCTTTTTTTTGCTTTCAGAGTCTGACTGGAACCAGACAAATACGACATGAAAAGGGGGTCTTGGTCCAGCTTTTGGTCCATACCATAGTTCCATTGAAAGCACCCTACATTTGACCTGCACACACAATGTGCTGAACAAGATTCATCTATTATTTGTCTATTAACTAGTGTTGAGGAAACTAAATCGATCAGTATATTTGGTGGGACCTTAATATGTAGTCTTAAGTCAAATAGTTCCATTAAAATGTCATTAAAAATTAAACATTCCCAAGGAAGGCCAATCTTTTAGCATTGCTAATAATGATTCGTTATTATGATGAGTTGAGGGATGCTTTGAGGGATCAATATCCATGTAAAAAAACACTACAGACAGATCATGCCTGTGTTTAGTGCTGTCCACCTGTGATTGGCTCACTCAAGTTGCATTTAGTGCCGCTGTGTGTCTCCGGTCTGTTCTGTTTCCTGGAGGCCAGACAGTGAGGTCATGACCACAAGTTACCATCGATCAGCAACAGTTTGACCACACATACACCTCCGAGACGTGCCTGGGGAAACACACGCCATTATAAGACCTCAGGTTGCCAGGTGAGAAGACTTTCTCCTTCTTTTATGGCTCCAGTGCAGCCATGATTGAGATCCTTCCTTGTGCCCATTACATTATTGTTGTTGGGTGAGTTGTAGGACTGCCAGGTTTGGAGCTGTTCATCTTTTATTGCTCCCATTGACACATGAGTGAGGCCTTTTGTCATCTTCGTATGTATCCTTATCGTTGCCAGGTCAGTTTTAAGATCCCCAGTTTGTGACTCACCAGTGAGCTCCTCCTTTTGTCTTCTTATCCTGTCAGCTCCAGCCTTAAACTTCCCAGTTTGGACCAACCTCACCATTTGTCGCCACTTACTGCATGACTTCCCATTTGTCTCCCTGTAGCTGCTGGGTCAGTGGTTAATTGCCAGGTTTGCAGTGGTCTATCCTCCTTTTTATGGCTCCCTGTGACTAGTGACTGAGCTCTGTCCTAGTTTGTTTCTCTCCTTACAGTTTTTTACTGACATTGGTGACATTTACATCACTGTTTCTTAAAGTATGCTCCAGAAACATCAGCAGGGCCATGGTCATTGACTCAGCCTGGTCTCCCTTCCCTTACTCAGAGCCCTGAGGGGAGCAGCAGTGATCCAGGTCCAACATGTGTCAGCACCGTATGAGGCTGATATAACCTCTTACACATCTGTCAGCAGCAATTCCAGAATTTGTGGGGTGGCGCAGGTGGGGCATTTTATCAGAATACAGCATAGGGAATCTGCTAAGAAATATAGGAAACATTGGATAGGATAGAACAACACAATGTAATTCTGCTAAATAAAACATCACATTCATTATTTCACTTGTTTTCATTTTAAAGAAATTGTATAACCAAATACAATACACAATGGGAAGGCCAAGTGACAGTACTCTGATCCAATGGAAATCACAATTGTCAGATTGACAGCACTCTAGCGCAATGGATTGGCGGCGGCGTATTTCAGGGGGGGGGCGGTGCCACCCGTGCCCCCATTCTAGCCCCACCCCTGCACGTCTGTCCATTTGTTGTTAACATAAACTGAATTTAAAAAAGGTGAGAGGGACACCAGCAACCCTTGTGTTCGGTAAGCTCTCTGTAAAATAGCAAGCCTTCATTTCAGCATCTGCAGCTACTATTGACAGTAAAGCTAAGCAATGCCTCCAATACAAGCAAAAACACAGCTGGCTGGATAAAATTACAAGTTTAACATGGAATGGCAAGGCAGTGGAATTGCTGATTAGGGAAAATAGGCAACTTATTTGAGTAAGCATTTCTAGTAAATAATACTCTCACACCTTTACTACATGTTCTATCAAATTAATAGTTTTAGTTATAAGTTTATGCAATCTTTTTGGATTTAACCTTAATATATGGCATTTTACCAATCCAATATCATCACTGAGTGTAAATGGCAAATGCTCTACTAGCCTGGGCTAGCTAGCCAGGTGGCTGATCAAGTTCTCAAACGTAAACATAAGAGTAAACGCTGAGGAAAAGGTGAAGATGGTTATCAGCTACGACCTATGGCTATACGAGCCCTACTATGTGGACTAGCAAGCCCATCTCTGCGTCCATCTCCATCCCCACTAAGGCATGGATACCTGACCCGAGGCCGACAGGTCCCGACAGTACCCATTGAACATTTTAACAGCTGATTAACGTGCGCTTGTTGCCCCGTGTGCGCTGGTGCGCTCATCTGTTCCTGCTCATCCTACAGTTGGTTAACAAAAGAGGGCTTTCCACACAAACAAACGTAGCCTACATGTGTCATTAGTATGAGGAAAAAGAATGAGGCCAGGCCTGGTTCGGTCACGGCTCTGTCGGACGCGGGCCGGCCTCGGACAGAAAAATTCGGCCCGATCCGGACTCTAATCCCCACATGAGAGGGGGCACCAAGGCAGGCGTCGAGGAATGGAAACACTGACTGCCACACATTCTCATTCTCCAATGGCATGAAATATGGACGCTTGGTCATGTGCCTTTGGTGTTTGTTATTCAGGATTAAAGTTTCTTTTAGCGTCGGGACTCTTGACGTCACTTTTTAACGTCACTTTTTGACGCTCTGGGTCAGGACGTACTGACTGACATGCGGCACAAGAACGGGACAGGTTCAGCAAAAGATCATATCATGGCTGGGGTTATGAAATGTACATTTTCAGTAACACGCTCGACAAGAACAGGACACAAATCCCGGTCTGCTAGGTGAAAGTCCTGTGTTGTTGACCAATCTACCACACCCAACCAACCACTACCATTGGCGCTCTTAATACTAGGTCATCAGCTGCTGCTCGGCCCGGTGCCTTCCATACAGACACTGAAGGGTGATCTTTGCTTCGTATTTGACGCTGAGAGCGTCCATGTTGTACGAGTTGGGTAGTGAGAACGGGTTGGTCCTGTTAGCTAGTGTCAGGACGTCGGACACTGAGCTGTGTGGCCTCTGTGCCTGCGTCGGTTTCCGGAGGTATGTCGGGAGCTGAGGTGTTTTTTCGCCAAGAGTTGGCCAGAGACTCTTTTTCTGTTTGCCGATCTGACGGCGACATTCTACTTTATGATGAATCATGCACAAGATGAAGAAGCAGATGGGATAGCATGTCACTGGAATTGTACCTCCTACGATTTCATGTAACAAATAAAACTGATTGATTGATTGATTGATGAATAATAGTTTAATTGCGTGGTAAATATCCTCCCCAACGCTGCCTGTAACCGATAGACCTGTAAAGTGTCCCATAGTATAACATGTTGCATAACCCAGGGACCCCTAATAACACTTTATAACAGTCCGGCTGAAATGTCAGCTTGTTTTGCTATGACGACTTTAGGCCAGAGAAAGGTCAATAGTTATGGCTTACGAGACAATTTCTACTTTCAGTCCACAAATGAATGTCGGGAGGTACAAAATGGACAGATGAGACATAAAAGAAACTGTAAAAAATGAGATTGCCTTGACCTGAAAGTCAGAGGCAGACAGAGAGAGAGGGCAGAGGGTTAAAGGTGGTCAAACATCCGCCCCATCATTCATCTTTCAACTATTTTTCTTGCTGTTCCTTCGCCTTCCTGTTGTCCTTACATTCTGTCCTTCATCTGTCATGCACACTCTGTCAGTGTGTGTCCCAAGAAAAAAGTGTGCAAGCACTGAGTAATACTGGGAATCATCAGGGCTAGATGCTTTAGCTGGCTGTTAAAACACAGAGGTTGGGTTCATATTTCAAAAGCATTTTGTTTTTGTTTTTTTGTCATTCTAAAAAAGCCCCAAAAAAGAAGGTCCATATAGTAGACTTAAACGATAGGCAAAGACACCAAAAGGGCAAACTCTGTCACTCGAACCAAAAGAAGACAAAATGCTGAGACATAAAAATTTGAATGTTTATTCTATATCAAGAGTTCCCAACATGTGACGCAGGCTTTTCTCTTTCACCGGTTGACCTGACACCCTGTCCTGACAGTATCACCACCACTGTGTGTGTGTGTGTGTACAGAGATAGCTTAGCTCCTCAGAATCAGGTTTCGTTGACCTTTGTGGACCTATACTGGGGTCACAGTGAGGTTGGGGCCAAGAGATTCTTGACATTTCTCTCTTCAACACCTGACCCAGCACATAGAGAAAATGTGTGTGTGTGTGTGTGTGTGTGCGTTATCGGCCCTCATCATGTTACAGTGTGCTGACAGCAGAGACAGTTTACTATGTATCACTCCACAGAGCTAGCATCATGATAGGATGACAAATACGCTGCAGGATTTAAGGGGAGACACGGCAGGCAAAAAAAATAGTTTTATGCACTGGTCAATTTTGAGATTTTGGGCTATTTGTCTTCCATAACGTCTTCTTTCAGACTTGTGGTGAAAAAAACTTCAAAATACACATTTAAGTCTTTATTTTACTAGACTTTGTCTATTCGCATCTGTAGATTTCTCCTAAATTCAACAAAAGTTAGCATTCTAAATCATCATGCTGCTCTGCTATCGCTGTCTGCCCCCTGTCATCACATATACCGTTAGAAAGCTCTCTCCCTCTCTTCTGTGTCTCCGTGCTGTCGGATCCAAATATGGTCATTTCCTTTTTATCAGCAACCAATCGTGAATGTACAGTGGGGGATTTAACTTTAATTCCTCTCATTGGCTGATGCCAATTGCTGACAACGTGATTCGTTCAGATTCACCATGTGATGTGTCTGACATTTCCGCGGGAGTTCAAAATGTCGAAAGAAGTGCATCGAAAATCATCTCAGAGAAGACGAAAACAGTTGGTGGTCACTGAGCCTATATTTAGTCAGGATCCGTCTCTTCTTCGGCTCTCTGATAGTGTGCAGATACTCTGTCAAATAACAATTTTGTCTACTTTGTTTGCTTTCTCCAATGTTCTAAATATTGATCTTTTGAATGATTCATAATTTGCTTTTGTTGTGTTGTGTTGTTATGAACCAGTGCTGATGGGAGCCTGGTTAGTTAGCTTCACTATTGGCTGACTGAGGGGACTGCACTCAAAATGCAAATGATTAATAATTCTGTTATATGGGCGGGCTGTCCAAAAACAGTCTTTGTGGGGAAAAGTAAGCTTGAGGTATGGCCATCTCCACCTTCAATAAAGGGGCCTCTGCCATGCTTTCTGTTATGGAAAAGCTGTGGCTTCAGAGCACAGTTGATGAGTGAGTTCAATGAGAGAAACTGATCTCAGGATCTCGAAAGCTGAGGCCGTTACAAATGCCAGTGCAAAAATATAGGCGCAAGAGTCACAGCTAAAAAGGTGAAAAGGCATCAGCAGGAACTGGATGAGGGGCCTACATATGAAGCAGGCATGGAAAATGAGGCTGTAGACGGTATCTAGGCCAGGGTGGCAGTTCTACATGGGACCGTTTGTGTGTGTACATAGTTTATTACTGGGGTTCTGTTCAGTTGAAGGCCATAAATGCTGTGTTATAAGTTTTGATATGGTTTGTATTGTTGTTGCTAATGATTTGATAAGATATTGTGTCTGTAAATAGTTGTTTCCACTATAAAAGTATGAATTTTTACAATACAAATCTTTAAAGGCCGTTTTCTCAAAATGTTTTTTTTCTCATACTCCGAGCCAGAAATCTCCACTTTAGCAGCACTTACATACACCAAACTTTCCAGTTGTATTCCTATTTATATTCTTGAGGTATTTACAGAGGGGTCTGATTTATACAACATTTCATAACTAAAAATGGGGCGAAAATTGATTTTTTATGGGTGTTGACAGTATTTTCTGATTAATGGAGTGAAAAAAAGAGATATCCAAAATCCACTCTGTAAAAACCTTTGACTCTAATATGTCAACAAAATGAATCTGGCTTTATCCAATGTTCAATGTTCTCTTCTGGAAATATATGCAAATTAGCACATATTTAATGAGATGATACCTTATTTGTATATTTAAACATAAACATTCTAAAAACTTGTAATACAAAAGATATTTCTCTTAATGTCAGTAATCAACTGGGGAAGTTTCATGCTGATATCTATTAGTCTTTTTTTGTCCTATTCACCTGGGGTGTCTCTCAATTCAGACAAAAACACTGAGACCTTAATGGAGTTTATTAATCCTAAAAAACTAAAAGTTGTAATTGTTCACACCAAAAAACGTGGACATAAATAAAAAACAAACAAACAGTAAATTCAATCTCTTCAATTCAGTAAAATGTGTGAATTGGAATATGAAAATAAATGATTCATTGCAGCTGTTGAGACAATTATATTCTAAAAAATAAATAAAATAATCCCAACTAAAAACATTTTTGTGATTTGAATAGAAAAGATATTGTGTCCTGTTTACATGGTAATTATTTTTTCTATGGATTTCATCAGATCACAGAGAAGACCAAAATTCTACGTTGTTAAAATTGCTGTGAGCGTTATGTGAGTGTAGTGCACAAACAGGATCGCTATTGTGGAAACTTTTTGTCAACCTTGGCATTAAGTTTGGCACTTTATACATTTAGACAAATACACACACAAACACACACACACACACACACACACTGGGACAAACTACCTGTGGAGTGAGTGGGAGGTTTACATGGTGAGCTGTAGGCCTGCAGTGTGTGTGTGTGTGTGTGTGTGTGTGTGTGTGTGTGTGTGTGTGTGTGTGTGTGTGTGTGTGTGTGTGCGTAGGGGTCAGAGTGTTAGAGGTTGCAGGGAGGACAGGCTGAAGTGACGCCGCATCTTGTCTGCAGCACGGCATGGTGGGAAATATGAGAACAGAGGAGAGGGAGAAAGAGGTCAGCTTGTCATCACCATCATGTGGGTTATCTGAGATTGGAAGGGGGGGGGGGGGTGTCGTTGAAGGAGGTGGCCGTGTCAGATGAGTGGGAGGAGAGAAGTATAGACAGTAAATATATCAATATCTTAGTGAATTACTATTTATTCTCAAGACGATTTTGGAATATTTATATTGACATACAGTATTTTGTCTTTTTTCGTCTTTGTCTCAGGATATACTGATTTGGGTTTTTTGTTTGTGACTTTAAAGGATTGATTCATATTTATTTCAAGTGGATCTAATGGAACAACAAAGGTTAGAAGAAATAAATTAAGTCATTTTTGTAAAACAGCTGGACACTGTAGTTTCCAAGAGCATTTGTTGGCGACTATTTTAGTGGCGGCTTAACACATAAAATCCCCCTTTAGCGTCTGTATGGAAGCACCGGGCAGAGCAGCAGCTCGACCACGGTGCTTTAAGATGATGTAATATTAACAGCGGCAACGGTAGTGAGTCGTATGAAAGACCGAAAATCCTCATAAAGAAGAAGGTTGGGGTTGTGGATGGGTCAAACAACATAGGACTTTCAACCCAGGAGACGGGGGTTCGTGTCCCGTTCTTGTCCCACGTGTCACTGAAATGTACATTTTGTAACCCCACCCACCATCTTTACTGTACCTAACCCTAACTGTCCCATTCCTGTGCCGCATGTCAGTTGAACGTATGTCCTGACCCAAGAGTTCTGACCAAGCGCGTCGAAAAATAACGCCAAATGGACGCTCAGTAAGAAATGCCAAAGGCACCTGACCAAGCGTCGCTTTGTGACTCGCTGGGAGTGAGAATGTGTTGTCCCTTTCTTTCCCTCGTGCCAATTTGTGTCTCTTATCTAAGTTTGTAAATCCTCTTCTAAACATTAATTGGAGACAACTGCCTGATTACAGCGGCGTTATGTTGCTTTCCTTACCGGTAGTGCTTTTCTGGGTTGTGACATAGATATTCTTTCTCCAAGGTTAAAGGTGCTGTAGGTACAGAGGTGTCAAGTAACGAAGTACAAATACTTTGTTACCTTACTTAAGTAGAAATTTTGGGTATCTATACTTTACTGGAGTAATTATTTTACAGCAGACTTTTTACTTCTACTCCTTACATTTTCACGCAATTATCTGTACTTTCTACTCCTTACATTTTAAAAATAGCCTCGTTACTCCTATTTCAGTTCGGCTTGTTTTCATTCCGGCTCATCATCGTTCGAAAACACACACACACACACACACAAAAAAACTAACCAAATCGCTCCATCCGGAGAGAGTGAATTTGATTGTGGTTGGATGAGAAGTATAAACATAGCTATTCCGACACCCTATTGGTTTGTACGCGATCCATCGCACCTGCACAAACCCGGTGCTAATACGCCATCGGTGCTTTAACGACCATTATCTACCGGACTGAATAGCAATGCGGATTTCGGTGACTTATTTAGGTGCCATTTAAATGCCTGCTCTTCTCTCTGATGCTCCGAAAACGGATGTTAGAGGCAACCTAAACATCGCTGCAGGGACGCTAGTTAACACTACACTCGACATCAGGTAACGTTAGCATACCGTTAGCTAGCAGCTGGAGTTCTTATATATTGTCTATGAGTAAACACGGTTAAAATGCTGACCGCTAAACGGTGTAAAAGTGTGTCTGTATTTCACTGGAGAGGATTGTAACACCAGACTTTAGCCAGAAAAACACAGCAGAGATATGTCACCTTTTTCAGCCCTTCTGAGTTTGCAGACTCAGACTTATAATAATGTAATACAACGTTATTATAGTCATTATGACCTTTAGAAAATGTTTTTTGTGGAAGTGGGGTTTTATCCCCAAGTTTTGGGGTTAAGCTTTTGTCCTTAATGGCATTTTTTCCCCCTTACATCAGGGGTCTTCAACGTTTTTTAAGCCAAGGACCCCTTAACTTAAAGTGAGATATAGCAGGGACCCCCTACTACATATTGTATGAAATTAAGTTGCATATTAAACTGGGCCTACAATAACTGTTAGGGCAACCTAAAGCCTTCTTACATACCCTTATTTCATAAGCTATTAAAATATGAATTGTTGGTATGATTTTATAAATCATATTTTAATGTTACATATGTGGCACAGTAAATCTAGAATTAACTGTATCTGTGGGCTGATATCTTGGTGACTACCTTACCTATAGGCCAGTAAGTCTATCATCAGTGGGAATTTATATTTTCTAATAATATGTTGGAATGTTAAGGCATTTTAATTTTTCTTTTTTTTAAAGAGTCAAAAATTTACAATAATTTGGAGGCCCCCCTGCAATGACTCTGAGGACCCCCTGTTGAAGATCTCTGCCTTACATTACTTTTACTTTTATACTTATAAGTAGTTTTGAAACCAGTACTTTTACACTTTTACTTAAGTAAAAAGCTTGAGTTGATACTTCAACTTCTACAAAAGTCTTTTCAAACCCTAGTATCTATACTTCTACTTGAGTAATGAATGTGAATACTTTTGACACCTCTGTGTAGGTAGGATTGCAAAGATCCAGGACTTAGCCAAAAAAATTTAACATCGACAACTTCTCAGTCCCTCCCCCCTTTCCGCTAAAGCCCAAAATGGTCTCCTAAACCCGTCCCCCCACAAGGGAGAATGGATGCGTGTGCATGAGCAGTGATTGACACGTAGTTAGACACCCCCCCACCCCCCGGCCCTGATTGGTGCATCTGAACAGGGAGGTGTGGATTTTTGTAAATCGCACTACAGGCTGTAGGTGGTGCCAGAGGAGCAAGATTTTTTTTTTATTACCTGCTTCATGTAGTTTTTCAGATATTTTTACTTTTTTACTATTTATTTTTGTGACGACTTTTTACTTTTACTCCTTACATTTTGAACACGAATATCGATACTTTCTACTCCTTACATTAACAAAATTGGCTCGTTACTTTAGTTTCATATAATTTCAGTGGAGTTACCATTATTATTTTTTGCGTCATCAATACCAAATTCAATCTAATTGGATGGGAATATATGCTGCACTTGACGCACCACTACAAGATGAATCAACAGATTCGGCGGCATTCAAATTGTTGCGGCTTGATGGCAGTAACGTTAGCACATAGTAGTATGGACGGCGACAGGATTGAAAATGAAGAAAACAGAGATCCCAGAGATTCGGCAGACAAGCAGCAAGACATTCCCAATCATCCTTGGCCTTCTCTGAGAGAGATGTTAGAGATAGTAGGCATTAAGAATGACTGTTAGTTGTAACTGTAAAAGTATAGGGAACTTCTTAATTTCTGTTTAGTAATTCATATTTTATCCTTTATTTTCTTTTCAGAAGTCATATTTGAGCACACACACATACATGTAGATTCCTTTAAATGTTAAGGGGAAGATTAAAAAAGAGAAACTGGATCTGTAAATTCTCACAGAATCACAATTGAATTCATATCTTGCTACTCAGTCAGGATCTTATTAACCTGGAGTCCCAGTCTCTGTCACAATAATCATATATGTGATGTTTTAGGCCTTTTGGCAGACATCCATTTAAAATGTAAGCAATGGCATATAAAGAGACTTTTCTCCATGTCCACTGAAGTTTCTCAGCTTGCACTCTCGTAACATTTGTGTGGTCCAGGTAGCTTTGCATAAAAAATGGTTGTCATTCGCAAGGCTACGTTTACTTTTATACTTTAAGTAAATTTCCAAGCCTGTACTTTGTTACTTTTACTTGAGTAAAGAAGTTAAATCAGTACTTCTACTTTTACCAGAGTATTTTTTAACACAAGTATCTGTTCTTCCACTTGAGTACGGGAAGTGAGTACTTTTGCCATCTCTGATGTAGTTCTACTTGAACATAGGGTCAGTTTCAGCAAGTATGACAGAAAGTTAGTTTTATAAGGCTTACCTACTGCACCTTTAATTTGTTAGTCACATAATTATTACTCTGAGATTCCCAAAATGAAAGGGAAATGGTTTTAGGGGAATAATTTCAGGACTGTTTGGGAATTTCTATATTACAGTTACAGGTAATTTACATTACGTTGTATCTATGTATGCATATTAGTTGTTTTTAGATTCAGATTCTTTTCTTAGGGAATCATAGCTGGTTGGTTTAATTCATTGAGTCATGTTTCAGCTCATAGAGTCAGACATGAAGACAAATATGAGCCAACATTAGTCTGCTGCTTTTCACAGTGATCCATTCAGTGCTGCGTGCTGGATGCCAGAGGAAACATTAGCTTTCTGTGGCGGCGCAGCATTCGTCCACCTCGTTAAAGACAAGCAGCTCGGGTGGCGGGACACGAACCTCACGCAGGAGTTCCAATTTGCCCGGAGGCAGGTGAGCCCCGCGGTGCAGGTGAGCCCCACAGTGCAGCTCGTCCACAGGGCTCTGTGGCCTCGGCTTCATTCATCACTGGGCTGACACATTCCTGCTGTCTGCCCGAGGCTCACATTCACACGCACACACAAACAGCAGGCTGTTGTACTCCCACACAGTGCCATGCGGTCAAACTGACAACCCTGCTCACCCCACACATAGAGTCCACTCTGTTTGTTAGCCGGAGGTGAACAATACTGGGATTCATGTCAGTTGTTTTTCAGGAGATAAATGGTTATGAAACATACAGATTTCTAGAGATGCCAAAACTGAAAAATTAGCTAAATGATAAATTAAACCAAGGGCTCAATTCCTTGTGCCTACAGCAGTTGTATCCGTGTTGACCAAATTGTTTGGAGACTACAGTAGCAACAATGTTGGGGAAAACAATCCAATGCTGCCTGATTTTTGCAGTGTAAACTAGCCAACAAACAAGCAGAGGGGTGTCCACTTGGTTCCCAGTAATTTAGTCTAATTGGGTCCTACCTGATTGGATGTGAGAGTACTCTGGCAGTGGATCATAATCATCATGAATGTAAAGCATTTTTATAGCGCGTTTCTAGTCTTAACGACTACTAAAAGCACTTTTACAGAGTACAGCAGGAGCGTCAAACTCATTTTAGGTCATGGGCCACATACCCCTAATTTGATCTCAAGTGGGCCAGACCAGTAAACCACTCCAGAAAGATCAGAAACTTTATCTGCCACAGAGTTTCTTGTTTTCTTACGGACATGGGAGAGAGGGGTAATATTTAGTGAAAAAACTCATAAATTGCAATTGTAATTAATTACTTCACTGCAATTTTCACACTTTGCAAAGTCATCGAGTGGGCCTGATTGGACCTTTAGGTGGGCCGCTTCTGGCCCACGGGTCGCATGTTTGACACCCCAGGAGTACAGGAACCATTCACACACATTCTTACACTGGTAGTCTATATCCACGACGTTCCACTTCCGGGATTGCTCCGTTGCCGACGGAAATTCCACTGCATTTCACTCATTTTTGACGGATATCCATTGCCTTGGTCTTCCTTTGTGTTGGCTAGGGTGACCATATTCTGATTTCCAAAAAAGAGGACACTCGGCCCGGCCTTGAGACACAAATTCAGACAGGCTTCTCAGAGGTTAATGAACATGCTTTATTATGCCTCAATTGTGCAAAAATAACTTCTGTAATAAAATATAATCTGTAACAACCTGTAACAAAATAATAGCTCTCTTTTAAAATAAATAATTAATATGAAATAATGTTCTAAATATGACCTCTTCAACACTTCAACAAAATATCTCTTAATACCTTTTCAATGTAATAAGACAAATAATAAAGACACTGAAACATATGTGCCAGCTTTGCACACGGTGCACTCCACCTCATTGCCATTGTGAGTCTTGTTTTATGGTTCTGCCGAGGCTCCACGCAGAGCTTTCGCCTTAGCCTGCTTAGTGGACTGATGTTTATACTTGTGCGCTGGTGTGTGCATTGAGCCGGCGTGTGTGTGTGGGGAGTGTGTGATATAATAGAGCGAGGGAGAAGTGAGAGAGTGACGGTGATTATCTTCAGAGTGAGTAGTGATGGAGAGCGAGTACGACTCTAGTCATAGTGACAGAAACAAAGTGTCTCCTCTGTGTTTTGTGACCACGGTGGGAAATCTTTAGCAGGAAACGCTTCGGCATTTCGTATGGACATTTTCATGAATTTATAACACCCCCCCGGATGCCCCGGACAGTAGGTAAAAAGTGGACATGCAAAAGAGGACGTTTGGTCACCCTAGTGTTGGCATTTTAAACTCCGGTCAATTTAGGATGACTACAGTATAGTTAACCTTTTCTCAGATCTCTGCAGGGTAAATCCAGGCAGCTAGTTAGACTATCTGTCCAATCTGAGTTTTCTTTTGCACGACTAAAACAACCTTTGAACGTACACATGTTCCACCAAAACAAATTCTCTTAGCACCACCCAAGACGATTGTGATTGGTTTTTAAGAAATGCCAATAAACAAGAGCACTTTTTTCTCCCACCCTGAATGCTGTGTGGACTCGCCAGACTCTCCTCCGCAAGGCTGTGGTGGAAGGTCTGGCAATGCGAGACTCATACACTGTGTCCGAGGCTGCCGTACAAGATGCCACTTAATCATCAGATAATCATTCATACCGGTGGCGCATCGGGAGCAAATCGGGGTTCAGTTACTTGCCCAAGGACACGTCGACATCGGACTGCAGGGCCAGGGATCGGACAACCAACCTTCTGATCGGTAGGCGACCGCTCTATCACCTGAACCACATCCACCCCTCACAGTTGAAACATTTGTTTTTTGAGCAGATGAAGTGTGAATGCAGTAGGAAGACATGCTGCCTTTTTGACCGTGGTTGTTTGTTATCTGCTGTCTGCATTTTAGTCCGATCATCCTCATGTCTTTGGGTCCTTTTTGGATTGGGTCTCTTTTATTTAAAAACATATTATTTTACACAGATTTGCTTCACCCAAGGTAAACCACCAACCTGAATATGTGAGACCACACTCTATAATTGACAATGAACCAACAATTCCCCCAAGAACATCTGCATCACCCTCATTCTTCATGTGCAAATCATACTGTAGATCTTTTTCCTCTATTTTCATACCACCAGAATGCTTCATCTACATTTTAGTGAGGGATGTACCTAAGCTAAACAGTGTATTGTTTCATAGATTTAAAAAAACACCTAAATGATCTGCTCCATTCTGGTTTAGCAGTTTGGCGTTGATAAACATATTCCATTTCGGTGACCAATATGCAGGGATGAAACAGAGTGTTACTTCCTGGTTTCAGGTAATTGGCTTGTTCACAAAGAGAAAGGCAGATGCTTTGGCACATGTTCTACCAGCAGCATGTTGAAACAGTGGTTGTGTGTGTGTGCGTGTGTGTGTGTGTGTGTGTGTGTGTGTGTGTGTGTGTGTGTGTGTGTGTGTGTGTGTGTGTGTGTGTGTGTGAGAGAGAGAGAGAGGGCAGTGTGGAAGACGGATGAGTGTGTGAATTCATCTGACTTCCTGTGTACCAGTCAGCTGGAAGCTTTTGACTTGATTAAAGCCTTTGTCTGTGTGTGTGTGTGTGTGTGTGTGTGTGTGTGTGTGTGTGTGTGTGTGTGTGTGTGTGTACAGTAAGTGTGTCTGAGTTACAAACCAGATGCTGCTTGCTGTGAGAGACAAGACTGTCTGGCACAGAGAGATGAACACCACCTGGACAAGACAGAGAGAGACGGAGTGTCACAAATAATTTTTACACAACCGCGACATCCAAAAATGCAACAAACAAACAGCGTGAAGTGAGAGAAGTTTGTGTTTCCATCAGGAAAGACCAGGTGGATACAGGAAGTAGTTTGACTTTGAAGGCAAAGGCATGTACACCATACATAACCCATTGCTATTAACCTATGTGTGTTAATTGTGTAGCCCACTTGTTCTTGATAGGCTGGACACAATAGAAAGTGCTGATGGTTAGCTTAGCACGCATATAACCATAACCATAGTTAATCAAAGGCAACATGTCGGCTTATTGTTGTTCAATGAAGGGATCTATTAAAGTTCTGCTGACGAATAACTCAACATTTACTTGAATGGGACTTTTGGGGGAGGGGGGGGGGGGAATAGGAAATATGTTTATTTCATTCAACATTCATGTTTTTTTGTTGCTCGATGAAAGAATATCAAAGTTCTACTGACGAATAACTCAACATTTGTATTCACTGTATATGCCTGTCTGCTTATTACAAAACAAAATGTTTATATTGATGTTTGAATAAGATGGAGTTTGTATGAATTGCCCAACATTTCCAGTTCATTCTCGTAAATTCCTATTAATTCCCATAATTTGCATTAATTCCCATGAAAATTTCCAAATTGCAATGTTTCCAAAATTCCCCAGCTTAACTTTCCATGGAAAGTTTCCGGAAATTTACCAAAAAATATCCGCCCCTTTGCAACCCTAGTCACAACCCCCACGGAATTACTTGTTTAACTGTCAGAATGAGATCCTCTCGGTGCTATAACATTTGGAAAGTTTAAAGATCGTTTTATCCTTATTCACGTTAGCGGAGCGCTAACAGGAAGTAGCCAGCTCAGCCAGTGGAAGTCTCTAATGCGTCTGCTCTATGGGCCCCATACTGGGAAAGCAGCACCGATCATCGGCTAATTTTAGATGCGGTTTTGGCTCCATTATGGCTTTATGAGCCACCGAGCACTGCTCATAGGAATTAACAGTGCTCCGCCTCGAACGCTGTATCCAGTTTGTATAACTAATACATCCATGGCGGACACCTGGCGCGATAACAGCCATCTTGCAGATTCATCGCTTGTTATGTGAAATGGGTCTGGTAAATTTTGGTCTCAATCTTTGTCAGACTATACAGTATAATGCACGCTTTATACAATCTAAATTTTGAAACCTATCAGACGCACTGGATATCTGGTGAAAGTTTATCTAAAAATGGAACTTACAATGGTGTGTCGGCCAGTGTACTGTATTATTTTATCTAATATTTCAGCACTTTTCATACATGCATATGTAGCACAAAGTGCTTCATACAATACCCCCCCCATACACACACACACACACACAGATATTCACACTTGACACATAATACAATATCCGTACCCCCAGCTCTATTCGCCCACCCACCCCTAAATCGATAAAAAAATGAATTCATTAAAAACAAACTGAGGAAACGCCATCATAAGTGAGGAAACACCAGAGGCAAGACACTTAAAACCAAAAGGTAAAATAAATATATTAATAAATAAATAAAAGCTCTAAACAGTGGCTAATAAGTACATTAACTGTAGATTGGTAAAAACAATCAATAAAATACAAATAAATAAATAAATAGAATTAAAAACAACCAATAAAATCAATTATAAAACCAACTAAAACAATCAGACTATACACATAAATAATTAAATAAAGTAGATAAATAAAATAGATACATAAAATGGATAAATATGTTGTTTAATGAACGGCCTGACTAAAAAATTAGGTTTTAATTTTGCCTTTAAAAATATCAACACTCTCTCATGGGTCCGGGCGGCTGTGTGGAAGGCCAGCCCGCTTACAGAGCTCTGCGACTTCACGATCTGCAACTACAGTTTCAGGGTCCTGTCTTAACCAGGTGTCACCAGGTGACTGATGAGGATACTGTTGTGCACTAAAAAAAGCAGACATATCGGAATGGTAAGTGAGTTAGCATCTTTTCTTTGTCTTTTAGCTTGTTACCCTGTAATTGGCAGTGGCTGACTGCTACAATGACGGTGTGTTTTCCCTCTCTGTACTGACAGTCCACTCTGCGCTGGAGGTTTCAGATTTCTTTGCCAGTGTTGTTTTGAAATTGTTGCCCCGTCGAATGCCCCGCCATATCAGACAGCGATTGGTTCATGCTTAAGTGACGTACCTTTCAAGCTTGCCAGGGATACGTTTGAATCTCAAATTTCAGGGAAGTGCACAGACATCTCCGCCTTCAGTAGAGCAATGTGAAAACACCTCTCTAGTGACAAACAGTGCAGATAAAAGTCAGTATATTCAAGGTCTGACATTTTAGGGAACATAAACATAAGAAAACCCCATTTTTGAGTGTCGGGGGACTTTAAAATGTTTGTACTTTTGAAGACAGTAAGAGATAGGTACATAGATCCTGAGTGCAAAACTCTGTAAACTAAATGTATTTATTATGAGAAAAAAGGACACTGAAGGAAGTGCACCTCACTTCTGGGAGCCCAGCTCTCTTCCCATTGGCTGTTGGAGAGTCCAACAGACAGTTGGACTCTCTGGAGCTTGCCAGATCACATAGCAGCCTACAGCAGAGATCAATCAAAGAAAAACATGCAAAAACACATTGTATTTTCCAGCGCTTGAATGCAGCTTCACACTGCTAATATTTACTGTCATTACCTGATGTTTCAGTCTGAAGATCCACCTTACAAATGGAAACAGGTTTTGGGGCAATAAAACCAAATGGCAGTGGTGGGTATACTTCAGGGGGCCTGGGAGATTAGTTAATTTACAACAAAACACTGTGTGTGTGTGTGTGTGTGTGTGAAGGAGAGGAGGAGTCTCTCTGTCCCTCAGGTCTATTGCTGTGCTGTCTCATCAATAACCTTCATATTGACAGGTGAAGGGACACACACACACAGGCAGGGACACCCCCACGGTGTAAAGACTGTGTGTGTGTGTGTGTGTGTGTGTGTGTGTGTGTTGTGTGTGTGTGTGTGTGTGTGTGTGTGTGTGTGTGTGTGTGTGTGTGTCTGTCTGTCTTTCTAAAGCGGTGATGTGAATGAGGTTTTTCAGGATTTAGGAAACATCTCTGTGTCTTCAGCTCTGTCAGTGAGCAGGTGGTGAGTCCAGTCTCATCTGCCTTCCCCTCTGTCACACAAACATACACACATACAGACAAACACAGACACACACACATACAAACACCAGCAGAGCAGTTCTCTTGGAAAGGACAGATGTGTGGAGTCAAGAAAGAGTACACAGATGGAACAGACAGTCAGTGTATTTGCTCCCTATATATGTGTGTGTGTGTGTGTGTGTGTGTGTGTGTGTGTGTGTGTATATGCATGCGTGCATGTATGTGTGTGTGTGTGTGTGTGTACGTATGTGTGCATGTTTTTTTGTTATGTAATTGTGTTGACAGTTTTATAAGAGTGAATGAAGAAACAGAGAGAATTACTATGGAAACTGACTTTTACAGATAGTTTTACTTGTGTGTGTGTGTTTGTTATGTGTGTTATGTGTGTGTTGCTGCGGATAATTAAATGCCAATAGGGGAGAGAATCTCATTTGCAGTGAAGGTCTTTATAGCAGAGTTCCCATGTCAATCACACACACACACACACACACACACACACACACACACACACACACATACACACACGCACAGGTTAACGAGGAAATTAAGGGAGAACAGAGAGGAGCAATTCAGGAGGAAGGAGTGGTGTAGATGGAAAAAGAAATGAAGATTCAATGTGCAGATAGAGGGAGAGAGGATGTTTACGAGGAAGACTTGTAGGTCATAGACGAAGAAAAGAAAGGAGGAAGTCAGTATGGAGCAAGAGGTGAAGATGGAGGAGAATATAGGGAATGTAAGACAAATAGTACAAAGAGGAGTTTATGGAACAAGAGTAAGTGGTGAAGAAAGAGGAGGAAGAGTAGATGAGGGAGGGACACATGAGTCAATCAATGAGTAAAAGAATGAGTAAAATACTGTACATAAAGTACATAACTCACACAGGCATAAAATACAAATAAGACAAATTAAGAGATATGAAAACAGCCATACAATAAAGCAATATGAAGCAAGAGGACAGGAAGAGGATGTTAAACATCAAGAGGAGAAAGAGGAGGAATGGAAGATGAAGGAAGAGGAAGTCGGCGAGGTAAGAGCAGGAAGAGTTAGCAGCAGCCAGTCCTGATGAATAATCTTTAACTGCTCGTTAATGTTTTATGTAAAGCACTTTGAATTGCCTTGTTGCTGAACTGTGCTATTCAAATGAAGCTGCCTTCTTCAAAAACCTCACTGTTTACTATGTTCTGTACATATATTATCCAACTGTACATTCGTTGATGTTTCATACTATACCTCACATTTGCAATCTCTACTGTCTACATTTTAGCATATTCACTGCAGTACTTACGCCTGCACTTTCTGTACACACACACACACATATATATATATATTAGGGCTGTCAAAATTAACGCGTTAATTTTTGCGTTAATTTTTTTATATTTAACTCGTTAAAAAAAATTAACGAAATTAATGCAGCTGTGTTTGTTTACTTCATGTGGCGGCTGAGAAACGTAATACGTCTCCATAAGAGCAGGCGACGCTACTCTAGGAGGGATTTACCTGATTGAAGTAGGCCTACGGGCCAGTCAAGAGTTTAAACATGGACCAGTAAGATCCCAAAAGAGAAAAAAGATGATGTGTTGGAATCCAGAAATGAATGAGCACGGGCTATAACGGGACCGAAGTTACTTGTCCGACATGTTGTCTCGTCAGGAGAGATGCCACCGGTAAGCTGCTGGCTATTACGCTCGCGGCTGTGCTGCCGATATGCATCGCGCTGATTTGTGCGGTAACTGTTATCGCTGTGGTCACGCTGATAAAACCTTATTTGCAGTCTGATGTTTAACGCTGTCGACTCGATAGTATCCGTGACTATATTCCAGTAAATGTTTGAAGGTTGCGTCTCACTGTCACACAAGCTACTTCCCTGGTTTGCGTGTTGCTGGAAGATGTAGTCAATCGCTTTACATTGGTAATGGATTGCTGTGCACAGCGTCGCTATCTAAAACTACACTCAATGTTTTCCCTTTAGGCCAACATACACCTTTGTGGTTTTGGGTTACTGGTTTAATGTGTAACATTGATATTGATATTGATGTGCATTTCTGTGTTTAGATATATGTGCTTTGCTTAGTCATTCAGATTAAACACTATGTATATTATAATATTTATGATATTAAGTACTGCCTAGATTGTAATTTATATTCTATATATATATATATATATATATATATTATTCAGAATATGGTATATTAGGTATGTGGCTAATATTGGGGGTGGTGACAAAAACTCTGCTCCCAAGTCGGGACAGTTTCTAGCCGTTTCAGCAGCCTTCAGCAGGACTAAATAAGCCAAATTGTTGCTGCTGTTGTTCTGAAAGATATTAAACATTCTGAACTTAGCAGAACCTTTCCTTGTTTGTTTTCTCTTCATATTTGTAAAGTTAAGTGATTTAGCATTATTTAAATATCCATTACTACAAGCTTCAGTCTCAATTTAAAAATGCGATTATTTACAGCAAATAACTACAGCAAATTGTGCGATTAATTAGTAAATTTTTTTTAATCAATTGACAGCCCTAATATATATATATATATATATATATATATATATATATAGATATATAGATTCTAACTGCATTTCATTAGCTCTGTACTTGTACTCTGCTTATGACAATAAAAAATTGAATCTGAATCTTGAATCTGAATCTTCTTGCCTTTCCTATTGCAGCCATAAAATTGTGATGCTCTATGAATGAAATGTATTTCTCAAAATATTTCCTCCTGTGATTATGACATGCTACGTGATCAGAGGCAGAGCTGATACTCTATGTATGTATCCATTTGGATCCTCTATGGTAAACAAACCAGAGAGTTTTT
Source organism: Perca fluviatilis (assembly GCF_010015445.1). NCBI lineage: Eukaryota > Metazoa > Chordata > Actinopteri > Perciformes > Percidae > Perca > Perca fluviatilis. Next base: position 31,838,303 of record NC_053126.1, on the reverse strand, counting down.
GTTGTTTTTTCCCTATCCCAGAAGCGGTGTAGCCACACCATACTTAGTCTATATTGATGGCGTTTCATTTCAGGGATTGTTCAGGTGCCGCCAGAAATTCCACCGGATGTCACTCATTCCTATAGCTCTAACGGTTTCACCTTTAAACGCAGGACCGCTAGAAAGAATGACAAGACCTGACATACAGTATGCTTGGACTGCTTTTAACAAGTTTATTCCCCAGAGTCCTTATGTTTTTTCGCCCAGAAGTTTTCCTTGGATTAGGGTGGCACCTGAATCATGGTTGCAGCTGTTGCCGTGGTCCTGCTCCGCACCCTGCTATGCCTTGCTACACCATGCTACACTCTGCAGTGCCCTGCTTCGTCCTGATACGCCCTGCTTTGTCCTGCTATGCCCTGCATTTCCTTGCTGCGCCGTGCTATGCCCTGCAGTGCCTTGCTACATCCTTCTATGCCCTGCAGTGCCCTGCTACACCATGTAACACCCTGCAGTGCCCTGCTACGCCATGAACTACTACAACTTCTATTTCTGGTCATAGTTCCATTATCTTTATTGAGACTATTATTGCCACTGTTCATCACACCTCCAACCGGCACCGTGAGACACCTCCTACCAAGAGCCTGGGTCTGTCCGAGGTTTCTCGCTAAAAGGGAGTTTTCCTTACCACCCAAGGTTTTTCCCTAAAAAGGAGTTTTTCCTCGCCACTTTCACACTAAATGCGTGCTCTTGGGGGAATTATTAGAATTGTTGGGTCTTTGTGTGGTCTAGACCTACTCTATCTGTAAAGTGTCTTGAGATAACTCTTTTTATGATTTGATACTATAAACAAAATGTAATTGAATTGAATTGATTGAATTTCAGCTGGATGTCCTTCACCTTTCTTTGTGTTGGCATTTTAAATTATGGTGGATTTATGAGGACTTTGGTTAACTGCTCCTCAGATCTCTGCAGGGTAAATCCAGACAGCTAGCTAGACTATCTGTCCAATCTGAGTTTTCTGTTGCACGACTAAAACAAACTTTGAACGTTCCTTCCCGAGGCTATTTTACAGCGGCACCATTGCTCCATCCGGCGCCTAGCGCCGCCCAAGACGATTGTGATTGGTTTAAAAAAATGCCAATAAACCAGAGCATGTTTTCTACCATCCCGGAATGTTGTGAGGACTAGCCAGACCCTCCTCTGTAGCGCTATGGAGGAAGGTCTGGCAATGCGAGACTACTGGGGGACTGACTGTAACGAGTATAGCAACACTTTCTCCTTTGAAAAATCCCTAATAAAGGCTTTTAAACCAAAATCTACACATCCGGACATGTTCCAGCAGAATTGTGATCTAAAATTGGAAATAAATTAACATAAATTACACATAAATTATAGCTTTTCCGGTGTTGGCATTACATTCAGCAGTGTATATGATGTAAACACTGCAGTAACATGCCTGGAGCAGATGACCATATAAAGAAATCCAGCAAGAACCTTGAGCCGAGAGTAGAAAAAACACTTGGAAGCGTTAAGAGCGGTCAGAAATCTGAGGTTTTGGCTGACAGGGTTTACTTTTTAATATGTTTACCTCAGTATTTGAAGTTTAGGCCACATTCAATATGAACATCCAACATTGTACCATGATATATACATGACAGAAAATATGGAGAAGCATAATCTTGTCTCCTTTAATATACAAACAATCCTTCTCTCTCACTCTCTCTCTCTCTCTCTCTCTCTCTCTCTCTCTCTCTGTTTGTTAAAGTGTATGTGTGTGTGCGTGTGTGTGTGTGTGTTTGGGGGGGGTTGGATGTGAGGTGAGGAGATGTGAGACGATGAGGAAGGGTAGAAAGAGAAAATAGGGAAATATGATCTAATGTTAATACATTCACACACACATTAACACTGAGCTTGAAAGGCCATCACGTTTGTTTCCGTGTGTGTGTGTGTGTGTGTGTGTGTGTGTGTGTGTGTGTGTGTGTGTGTGTGTGTTTGGGGGTTGGATGTGAGGTGAGGAGATGGAGACGATGAGGAAGGTAGAAAGAGAAAATAGGGAAATATGATCTAATGTTAATACATTCACACACACATTAACACTGAGCTTGAAAGGCCATCACGTTTGTTTCCGTGTGTGTGTGTGTGTGTGTGTGTGTGTGTGTGTGTGTGTGTGTGTGTGTGTATGTGTGTGTTTGGACCTTTGGATTGACGTATGGTCAAATGAAAGAGGAAGGCTGGTGGATCGCGCTTGAATGGAGCTTAATTTACATGCTAATGTGTGTTTATGCGTTGTGTGTGTGTGTGTGTGTGTGTGTGTGTGTGTGTGTGTGTGTGTTTGTGTGTGTGTGTGTGTGTGTGTTTGTGTGCGTGTTATAGCGCTGAGGGCGATTATTTTAGTCTGGATCAAAGGTGAGATGAGATGACACTGTAGCAAACAGTTGTCACACACAGCGTGGACAGGTTTGAAATAAGGAATGTTATTTTTACTAAAACATTCCTGGTGAAGTTGACCATTCAACCACAATGTCCAGGTCCTACAACCTTGTTACTCCAACTGCAGCCACAGTCTCTCCATATCTCACAGCCTTTCTCAGACTTCAGCAGTATGCTCTCTGCACTATGGACCTTTTGCCTTGCAAAAAAAAGCACAGGTGTAATTAATTACATTAACGATTGGTGCATTCCATTTAGGGCTGTCAGTTCCAGGTCCCCGGTATTATGAATGCAACTCACTGGCATCGCTTATTGAGAGATAAACTGATAAACAGTGCCCCAGTTTCACACAAATTCTTAAGTATGTTATATGTTCACACTGGACAAAAAAGTACTATAGGTGAAACATTTTTTATTCAATTACATTACATGTCATTTAGCTGATGCTTTTATCCAACGCGACTTACAATTGCTATTATATGTCATAGGTTGGACGCCTCTGGAGCAACTATGGGTTAAGTGACACATCGGTTGATGTATTGCAGTGGGAAGTGAACCCAGATCTCCCCCACCAAAGGCATATGTCATATCCACTGCGCCATCACCGCCCAATTACAACTCTGTATCGATTACCAGATTAGTGAATTCCAATTGTACTCGGTAGTCGGATCCTCCGAGGTCAAAGTAGGAAAGCCTTGACCTCGAATTTCGGACAACCGCCGAGTACCCAGAGTACCCCAAGCTCAAAATCCAACATGGCTGCCCCATGCATCAACAGTTGTGAAAGATGTAGTAACTTACACTTATTAGCACTTCTGTCTCATTTGTGTCTCAATAAATCAATCGTACACTCAGTTCTGTCCAACTTCTATCTGTGGACATGTTGCTACACTGTTTGTATGCACAAAAAAACTGCGTAATGCGTTGTAATCAACTGGTATTGCTAACAATGGCTAACCTGGCTAGAGCTAACCACAATGAAAAATCTGACTTGTAAATGGAACGTGACGTAATTCCCAGCTCTGGCGTCCGAGTTCCGAAGCAAATTACCCTGCTAATTGAAAAATGATGCCAAAGGGATACCCAGGGCGTCAAAAAGTGACGCCAAGAAGTCCTGACCAAGCGTCATAAGTTAGGAGTGAGAATGTGTTTTTACTTTCGACATAGAGTCATTATAGTAACAGCACTGTTGATCCCTATGACTCCAGAATACGTAGACTAACTTGTGTTCCTACAAAACCATTTGGCCAGTGGTGGTGGTCAATGAATTACATTTTCATTACATAATTCTCATACAGGCCGAACACTGTAACATGTTTCCAAATGATTGCCGGTAACTTTGTCAAATAAAAAAGTTGTGATCATCCATGAGGATTTCAATTTATTCAACAATCAGAACTTCAAACATGAGTGGCACACAGTGGCCCACAGTGCACTGGAGGAGGAGCCTGGAAATAATGCCCCCTTTTCTATTGAGGTACACACATTCTGAATCTAAACATGGCATCAACAATCTGAATCCAACTGAATTGTGAGATTGTTTCTTAGAGTGTATTATTCTCCCATAATGCAATAGAGGAGCATGTTATGATAAACATTTATCTTTTTAAATAATAATGCTGATGGTGGTTAAACAGCTCAAGAAAGATTTGAAGAAACACAATTTTATTGATCTTTGGAACAACACTGTACCTCCTGTACCTAACTGTTTGTTAAGTTGTTTGTGTCCTTCTTTTAGTTGGAAGTGAAATGGTAAGTTACTGGAGTGACCCTTCAATCCCTCACTCCTTAAAACATATAGTCAGGATGTGGAAGAGAGCCTGAGAAGTTCTGTGGAATCCTAATGACAAAACTAATAGGAGCTGTGTGTTAGTGTGCTTTTACATATTTACAAGCATACAGAGTCAGTTACTCTTGGCAGGAGCTGTACTGTCCTACTCTGCTGTCACTGACCCCCCTGATCATCTACATCCCAATCAATCAATCAATCAATCAATCAATCAGTCAATCAATCAGCTAGTGTTTCCTCACTGTGGTTGTGTGTTAAGGGAGGAGAGACATAAACTGCTACAGTCTGGATTATTAACAGCTAATGAGATTGAGCAAGTATTACAGTTAATCCAGTAATAACAGATGAATTAAATCAGAATGTAACTGTCTGTATTGTTTGTGTCCACTTTTCAGAGTTGTTGAATCCCAACCAGGGATTCAAACCAGCAACAAGCCTCGCTGCAGTAATACGTCTTCCTTCATTCCTTCCTTATTTAAGGACTGAAAGGGTGGAAGAACAAAAGCGTAGATGAAGATTTCAATGAAGACATAGAGGAAAGTGAGACGGGATGGCACTGAATCCACTGTTACCGTAGCAACCGAGAACCCCTCACCCATTCCCATCAAAGCCCCCCTGTCCTCATTTACAGGTCCCGACCCCGGCCAACACGGTAGCCATGGCAACCAGGCATATACAGCAGAGGCTAATGGAAACAGATAGAAAGATAGATAGATAGATAGATAGATAGATAGATAGATAGACAGACAGATAGACAGATAGATAGACAGATAGATAGATATATAGATAGATAGATAGATAGATAGATAGATAGATAGAGAGAGAGAGAGAGATCCTCTGCATTCGTGATACGTTTTTATTCTCCTGCACTTCAATTCTACTGTTATATCATGTTGTCTATTTTTTAGTTGTTTTTGTGATTATGAGCCTTTTTATTTTTACTACTTTCATTTTCTTTCCTGCTCACTTACACAGGTTCCAATATATACAATGAAGAAAACAATAATTTCATAAAAAAGACAAGTAAAACTCACACACACACACACACATATATATACACACACACACACACAGCTTGATTGTAAATACCTGAATCCAGACGACAGTAAACATTTTACCTTAATAATAACGTACAATAACCCTATCCGTAATGGACATTGAATTATAAATACCAATGATAAAGTGTTCAGTCTTAAGACACACCTTCAGGCTTATGTAGTACAAACATGACTCAAATAATCATAAGTTACCAGAACAGATTTTTACCCACAAACTAAAAAGTAGGCCAGTTGGATTGAAATCTGGCATCACTGCAGCTGATATAGCAGCTAATTGTACAGAGTTACAGTAGTAAAGTTTTACTTTTGTGTCCCTCTCTCTCTCACTTGCTCGCATGCTTCATTTCTATCTCTCTCTTTCTTTCTTCTGGGACCCCTTTGGATGTCGTCAAACATTACTAAATGAATACTCGGCCAATAAAATCTTAGATCAAATTTTAGAGCAACCCCTAGTTATCAGATCTATTTCATAACTGAGAGCTATAACCAAATCACTACATATCCTATTGAGTGAATGCCTTAAAAATGCCACTGGACAGCAGCAGCAATTACACTTGCCTAATCTAACTACAGTATACGTGACTGGATGGAACTCTAGGGGTCTGACTTATTTGATTCAGCAGGACACATAAAACCTTTCTTAAACACCTAAATGTGTTTGCATGCAATATAAAAGCTCTGATCTGTTGCTAGTCCACATCTCTTTGCGGGAAGAATAATTATAGATCAATACATAGACTTAACAGTCAAACAATAATAACCAAACGACAAAAAGAAAAGTAAATGTAAGGATAAACGTAGTGTAAATGCAAGTAAAATGTTTTCCCTGCCACAAACAGGGTTGCACTAAATAAATCTACCCAGGTAAAAAAGGGGGAGATCATATAAGTTCTTTACTATAAAGTGATGGTCTTTATAATGTCTGATTGGGTGTTGCAGAATCCTCAGCACCCCTACGTATTACATAAAGAGCAAAAGATCTGCGACATGTAGGTAGCAAACAATAAGAGTGATCAAGAGTGCAACCTTAGAGGGCAATAGTGTCTTTCAAAGTATCAATTATGTCAGCATCTATACAATATATAGTGTTGAAAAGACTTCAGATGGTCATGAAACAACTCTATCATCTACCATTTGAGAGAAACTGTGACAGAGTGAAGGAGCTGCGCTACCAGTATCTACAGGTGAAGCAGTGGTGTGCACTACACTATTGGACAGTGTTATGGGTTTTCCTTATGGACTGTATATACTTGATGAAGTTGCAGAGAGGAACACAGAACATTTTGACTTTGCTGTAACTGTATGAGCTACAGAAAACTGATTTGATATTTGGTTTATTGCATTATAGAGAATTATGGAGCTGGAAGGTAGTGAAATCCCTCACACCTTTGTGTTTGTGGATGAGGTAATATCTACGTGTGATATTTTGCTGGAGCTATGGGGTTGCTCAACCTTTCAGTGAGGATGCTGTGAGATTTAGGGCTTCCCATTAACGTGCTGGTTGCCACAGTTTGATTTCTACTGCAACAATCCCCGACACATACACACATGCGCACTTACTGTTTGCAGTACCCCGTCCGCAACAGTTACAATGTCATTCTGCTTTAAAGTTATAGTGCGTCGATTCTGTCACTTGATATGTGTATGCACAACCTCTTGTGAAGACCCTTCAGGGTTGAAATGGTTTGGTGGAGAACTGACTTGTTACCAACTTTGTAACTTTATATGTTGTATTTTGTTGTTGCGCTAACCTCAAAGATACATATGGAAATAGTAATCTCCAGTTTGGTTCCAGATTAAGTTCTTGCAACATCTGTTAGCCTGATGGCAATTACACACATAGTGCATGCACTCAATACAATAGCACTTACATTAGGCATTGCTTCTCTGGGGAAATAAAATCAGTCTCTGGAATCATCTTATTTGGTTCAAAGTTAGTCATCTACTTGTCCGTATGGTAAAGTCTACGTCGGTAAGACAAAAAGAAAGTTAAAGCTATATTGCATAGTTTCTGTCGCCCCCATGAGGAATTCTAAGTAATGACAACAACTGTTGGTGCGTCCATTTGATACAAGCCTTCTGTGACGGCGCACCACCCCCACCCCTCCCCCATACAGTTGCTAGTAGCCAAGGAGGACAAAGAGGATTAAAAAAACATGATGGACTCTTCAGAAGAGGGTAATTATCTTCACTTGAGTTTCTGCGTGCGAAAGTTGCCGGACAACACAATCTTCTGAACATAGCCATACTGAGAAATACAGAGAGAGTTGTGTTAGTCTTAATTAGCTTTGTAGCAACTCATTTTGCAATGGCTTGAATGTAACGGGCGTTCATTAATATCAAAAAGCTACACACTAGAAAGGTTAGAATTGAACATTGCAGCACTATAAGGTGTACATCATTAAGCCAACCAGATGCTGCACATTGCATTGAAGTTTATCATCACAAGTCCTCTCTTTGATGTATAGGGGTCGGGAAGGTTAACCTGCCTTTATGTGATGGGGACGTGGAGTCTTTATTGTTGAGGTGAGAGGCAGGCTGGATCTACTGTAGGCTATGGCTCGTCCCGGCACCTCAGTGGTGGATTTGACCTCATCAGGATATTGTTTCTTCGTTGGTCTCGACCAAATTGATTGGTTGATTTATCCTCTCAGATTATTTGTGTCAGAGGGCAATGGTGACTACCATATGTGATACAAGTTGTTCTGAAAATTGTATTATGCTTGTGGAGATTTATGTAGGTGATAATCAAGTCTTTTTGTTGATATTTGTTTCTATTTGTAAACTTCTCTTTATTTATACCAGTTGTTTTCAATTTTTTTACATTTGCTTCATTTTTTATATTGTAAATCCATTTTTCCACACAGTTGAAAGACTTCAAACTAGTGTTTTCAATTTCTTCATTTACCATTTATTTGTGGATTATTTTCTCAAACAGGACAATGTTTTAAATCTTTGCTTAGCTTTTATTGCTGCTGGACATGTTTTTGGTTACAGGCCTTCCTTGAATTGGCCACAAGTTGATTTGTAACACTAGCAATGTAAATGCCTAATGCCTTTGTCTGTCTGCCAAAACATTAATCTTTATAACTTATAACCTGCAACAGGGCCTGACACAGAGACTGTCAACTTGTCTATGAACAGAACCCACCTGATAATTAAATAAAATAAGCTACAATAAATATTGACGTCAGTGACATTACACACATCCAGGTCCTGCCTCCAATTCAGACACAGTACAGATTGCCCCCTAGTGTTGCTGATAGTGTACTGCAAAAGGGGGCTGGGAACATGACTGAGGTGGTGTGTGTGTGTGTGTGTGTGTGTGTGTGTGTGTGTGTGTGTGTGTGTGTGTGTGTGTGTGTGTGTGTGTGTGTGTGTGTGTGTGTGTGTGAGGTGTTAAGCCTCCTACTCAGTGACAGCACTCAGAAAAGTCAAGAGGCTATCTTCTTTTCCCTACACACACACACACACACACACACACACACACACACACACACACACACACACACACACACACACACACACACACACACATTGTGGAAACACACCCACAGCCTGTAGGTATCAGTGGGCAGCTAGCCGTGGCTATAGATTAGGTTTTTTGTTTGTCTCACATCCTCTTGAGGACTTTAATGAGCTCAAAAATGAATCAATTAAAATTAATTTTGTTTAAGAGATTAGTGGTGTAAAAATAATTCACAAAAATACTGTTGTAAATACATTGTCTTATATAAATTACAGTATATGCTATTGTGTTTAAGAAAATAGGAGAAAATAAGGGATAGAAAATTATGAGGGGAAAGAAAGAAAGAAAGAAAGAAAGACAGAAAGAAAGAAAGAGACAGACAGACAGACAGACAGACAGACAGAAAGGAAGAAATAAAGAAGCAGTTCAGCACTATCGACCACGCTTAACACAACTTAACTGCACAGCCATACCCTCGGGCATGTTGCCATGGCAACACAGTGATGGAGAGAGTGCAGGGCTGATGTCAGGGTCACCCAGAGTGTGAAGAGAGGGAGGAGTATGTGTGTGTGGCTGTGAACAGGGGAGGTTTTACTGAGCAGATCTGTCAGTACCTCTTTGGAGTCTTGCCAAACTCACAATGCTCACTATCCCTATGTGTGTGTGTGTGTGTGTGTGTGTGTGTGTGTGTGTGTGTGTGTGTGTGTGTGTGTGTGTGTGTGCACCAGTCACTGTTAGCTCCTGCCATCAGTTTTCAATTAGCAGCTTGGTCAAACTGAGCTAACCCTCCATAAAGTGAACCACGCAAGCACCATCAGTACATAAAGCATACTCTGCTGTGTTATTGCAGTGGTGGGAGGAATACATGAAACTAGTCTGTTGATGTTATCTGTAGTTGGTTCAGTAGTCGGCAGAACGGTGTCTGTATCAGCAGCAATGTAGTTTGGAAACAATTTACACGTGAAGCACAGAGAGACCTGAGATTGCAAAATACCACACACACACACACACACACACACACACACACACACACACACACACACACACACACACACACACACACACACACACAGCCTAAAAACCTTACACGCTGCACTGCCCCCTACTGGCTGATAGCAGTAATAGCAGACACTGTACTGTATTGTACTGAACTGCACTGATGCATTAGTTGTATACTACAGACGCCACTGCTACCAACAGAGGTGGAAGAAGTACTCAGATCATTTACTCAAGTAAAAGTAGTAATACCATAGAGTAGAAATACTCTGTTACAAGTTAAAGTCCTGCATTTAAAACTTTACTCAAGTAAAAAAAAAAAGTATTAGCAAGAAAATATACTTCAAGTACTCCTTATGCAGAATAGCCAATTTCAGAATAATATATTGGTATTATTATTGGATTATAATTTATAATTTGAGAGATTAATGCACGTGTGATTTGAATGTTGGACCTACAAGGTGGGGCAGGCAGGTGAGCTGGCAGTCGGTGTGGTTTCAGATGGCGTGGTTGGAGTACTGAGGAAAAACAAACTGTTTACAGCTGTTACTGTAAACGAAAGCATGAACTAGATTTACTGACTTGGATAATATACCTTCATCACGGCAGACATGTTGACATGTCATAGTAGGAAAAGCACAGGTGTATTCAGAACCATTAATGATGGCTGCATTCCACTTAGGAGAGGCCCTGGTATTGACTCACTGAAATATCTTACTGGGACACTTGATGAAATTGAGCTATTGTTAAGGTTATCAATTTCAGCTGTGTCCTACTATGTCAAGTCAAAATGTCTGCTGTTAAAAAGGTCCTTAAATGCAAAAAGGCGGCCGTAGTTGTCTACCACTTGATAGAAATAATCTTGCGACAAACATTCAGGAAACCAGGAGTCTTCATGCATGGTTGATTGGAAAATACTGTCAGGTGTGTTGATTGGCAGTGATCCTCAGGTGTGTTACTGGCCAGAAGCCCAGAACAAAGTGCAGCCCACAAACAGAACAAACAAGTAGACACACAAAAAGGGAGGGGAAAGACAGAAGGAAAATAGTGTTTATTAAATACTGAACTATATAGGGAACGACCAAACGAGATTTCGGACACTCACTGAAACCACATTGTTGCGTGACTTGCGTCGGTAGAAGATTATTTGTGTGACGGAGACGGGCGAGCCCAGCTTCATGTAAACAAACTGAAACAAAAATACTTCTAATACGTCCCCGACACAAACCGAGCACCCAGGAGGAAAGTAAAAGGTTATATATATGTTGCATGTCACATTTCCACCGTTCAGAAATGAAGGCCCGCTCCATTTTTCCTTTTCAGTTTTTCGTGGTTGCTTCTTCTCCTCCGGGAAAACACGACCGCGTTGCGTTGTGATAAAAGGGAGTAAAATCTAAGGTACATCGTATGAACACTCAAATTAGCTGTGCTTTGTGGGTATTTTACAGCGGACTATATAGTGAAGGAAATTGACCGCGGAGAATTTCGAACACCACTACAAAATGGCGAACACGCTGTGTAGTGCACTATTTCCATGATATAGGGAACGGTTTTGAACACAGCTACAGCCATCTTTGTTGAGTGCAATTACCATGGTTACAGTTTAGTTTTACAGCTGTTTAAACACAACTAAAATGGTCCATGCAAACAACGCCACGCCACTCTGCTCTGCAGATATCCAGCAGACTGACGCTGCTTGGTAAATCCAGTCTTCATTACTAACTCTGGCTGTTTAACCAGAGCTGGTCACTCTCTGTTGTTCCGGCTCACTTGACAGTACTGCACTTACCTGTGCTCTCCGATGCAGAACAGCTTGATCATTCAGAGGCCGGATGCATTCACCTGTTTACTGAAATACTGTTCCCTGTGTGGGTACGTCTTGAGACGAGCAGCTCAAACGCTAGCTAACAGTGATTGAAAACTGTTCCTTAAGCAAACATCTGTGGGAAGATTAAGATGGTTGACAGTGACATTAATCTTGCACTCATTCCTACTGAAAGCCTATTAACGCAAAAATCGTATAATTTTTCCTCCCAGGGACCCGTAACGTTAGCTAACATTACTGGCAGAGACATGATGTTACTGAAATGTGAGGAGCTGCTTATCAGTGCAACAATCTGTTCTAAAGGATAGATTGGATTGGATGAAACTGTTTTATAGGATTTCTATAGGATTATAGGATATTATAGGATTTTTATAGGATCTATTTGTCCCTTTAAACACAATCAGTCCACATTAGCATAAATGACTTGAAAGCAGTTTACTACAAACAGGTCCTCCAAACCATACAACGATATTGGGCGTTTATTCCTCCCCTCTAATATGACCCATAGGTGTGTTTTCTGTCCTCATAACTAAACCAGAGAAGGTCTGTCAGGGCTTTGAAAGTAAAGGTTGTGGTTTTAAACAAGTCATCAATGTTGTGAAATGGTCGCAGTTTGATTCGGTTTAGGAACCAAAACTACTTAGTAAAGTTTAGAAAAAGATCGTGGTTTGGGTTAAAATCAGACGTTACTTTACTTTCGGTTACGCACGTGACCCTGAACGTGACGTCCGTAAACTTTTATATTTTCAAACAGGACTGGAACCCCTGGGTGAAAAACATGTTGTTTGTTTGACCCATCCGTCACTCCAACGTGCCTCTTTATCTTCATCACCTTATTTCCTGCTTACCTCCCGTCACAACTACTACAGCCACTAGTAAGTGCTGTCACTATGAACATAAATATAGGACGTAATTGCTGCTTAAAGCTATAGTGCGTAGTTTCTGCCGCCCCCATGAGGAATTTTAAGTAATGACAACAAAACTGTCGGCGCGTCCAGATGTTACAAGCCTTACGTGATCGCGCGCCACACCCACGCCTCATTCACACAGTTGCTAGTAGCCAAGGAGGACACGGAGGATTAAAAAATCCTGATGGACTCTTCATGGACTAGAGTTTCCACACGGGAAATTCTCCGGACGGCACAATCTTCTGAACATAGCCATACTGAGAAATGCAGAGAGAGTTGTGTGGAGCAACTCATTTGGCAACGGATTTAATGTAATGGATGTTAATTAATATCAACATTTTACGCACTAAAGCTTAAAATAAAAAACCCTTTGGGAGTGTTTTTAGGGGAAGGACAGTCTCCAAAATAGTACCACTTCTTTGACTCTATAGTATAGTCAAATACGTACACCCCATGTCTTACACAGAACTGTCCTCATGAACAGTTACAACAAGCATCATTTATTACATCTGACAAAAATCACATCCATTATTGTAGAATGAGAACGTTGCAAGCCAAACTGAAAATGAAATGTTTCTTTACCTTCACAGAAGAGGAAACTTTTGACCTCTTGTGCTTAGGCATTGAGTCAACAGTTCTTTCATGCTTTGCTAAGTAAACTCCACATATGTAGGCCTACAGAGGGCCTATTCAAAAAATGTGAAAAGGAATTAATAAAGGGTTTATGATCTTAATAAAAGCAAATAAAACTGTAAGAAGGTGCAACAGACGTTGAGTCTTGGGGGAAGGACTGTATAAATCACAAAATCAATTCAACTGTTGAATTCTTATTGCAGTAAGTGCTGATAAATTATTGATAGGTATAAACAACCCTTTTGCCAGACAAAGTTGATATTGGATGATTCCGCAAAACCCTAAATATATATATATATGTGTGTAAAAAAATAATATGATAAAGCATCTTCTAGCAGTTAGCCTTTTTCTCCCCTGGAGAACCACTTCACGTTTATTGTAATTATTTTGTCCAGTGGTTTGGTTCGTAATAATATCCCCCAGCTGCTGGGCACTGAGGTGTTTAATCTCAAGTTTTTTTTTTTAAAAGGGCAGACTTCCAAATTAGTTAACAGTTACTATCTTCTTTAAAAGAAATGCTAACTTCTGCTTATTACGAGCAAATGACAATCAGCAGGCAATCCCACTTGGCATCAAATTTGTGCCAATACGCTTTCATTGCTAAATGCTTTGGGAATGCGTATTGTTGTTTTCCCACACTCGGGGAACTTGAAATCACGAGCGTGGGGCTATTCCCTCATGGAGTCCTCTCGAGCCAATTAAGGGCCTTTTCACCCCTGAAAATTGGAACCAAGGTTTGCATTGTATGCACTTGATCTGGTTAGTTTTATCTGCAACTATACATGACATGCCAACATCCTCTGGTCATCACCTACGTGAGCTGCATCTCTGCTTCAAATTGATTGGTTTGTCGCCCGACGTGCATCTGACATCTGCATGTTGTCAATTTGGTGGGTAGCATTCTATCTATTTTTTTTCCCAACTGACTCTTTATCAAGTTGTCAATTTGGTCTCCTCTCCTCATGTGCTACCATGGCTCATTTTGTTTTGTTGCATTTGGGAATTTGTAGAAAGCATGATTAAAGTGATGGTTCGGAGTAATTCACCCTAGGGTCCTTTGCACCATGACCTCGAGCCAAACACCCCCCCAGAAGCTTTTTTCACCTGGGTCGAATATTGGGAGAGTTAGCTAGAGTAGCGTTATCAGCTGAATAGCTTAGCACAGGGGCTAATGGACCCACGTTTGTATCTTGTAAGTTACCCCACTAATAATGCCCGAAATGATACCAAACGTCTACAAGTAGTACAAATAGGTTATGCTCTCATAAAATGATGGATTGGAAAGTTTGTAAGTACACCAGAAGTTTATGAACACTTGCCTGCTCTCTTCTGCTCTCTGTTGCTGCTGCTGCTACCTGCAGTTAGACGAGTGCTTAGGGCCGTCTACAAATTACTACACCGAAAAGAGTTACAAATATTTATTAATTCAATGATTAAATAAGGTAATGTCTCCAAACCTACCTCAATTATTACTTGTCTCCTGCTAGTTATACTACAGCACTTACTTAAAAAAAAAAGTTAAATTAATAAATATTTTTGTTGCATCTCTTTCGGTTGTTTGTAATTTGTAGACGGCCCTAAGCACTCGTCTTACAGCAGCAACAACAGCAGAGAGCAGAAGCCAGCAGGCAAGTGTTATTTACATAAACTTCTGGTGTACTTACAAACTTTCCAATCCATCGTTTTATGAGAGCATAACCTATTTGTACTACTTGTAGACGTTTGGTATCATTTCGGGCAATATTAGTGGGGTAATTTATGAGATACAAACGTGGGTCCGTTAGCCCCTGCGCTAAGCTATTCAGCTGATAACGCTACTCTAGCTAACTCTTCCAATGTAAGACCCAGGTGAAAAAAGCTTCTGGGGGGGTGTTTGGCTCGAGGTCATAGTGCAAAGGACCCTAGGGTGAATTACTCCGAACCATCACTTTAAATGATGAAATGATGCAATAAGTGACATTGGGCATAAACAAAAACTCCTATGGTGTATTGCAAAATCACCAAATATTGGCATCCTTGACATCCGATAGGGTACGAGAAGAACTTGCTTTCATTGGCTCCTTGGCTACCCTGTCAAGTATGAAAGATAATAGTTATATATTTGCATGTATCCTACACCCTGCATTGCATACAGCATTAGTTTAGCACCAAACTAAAATAATTGATTTTGACACACGGCTTCTTAAGACGGGGCCTTAAGATCATGTTACAAAATAGGATCCACTATATGGTCCTTAAAATGTCAGTTGATATTATGCTTTAGTGGTGAACACAACTGTTTGATTACATGACTAAAAACTGGTAGGCACTCAATAATCCTGGGCCTTACAGGGTCCTGGACTCTTCTGCCCCTTGACACTTACCCTCTTTGTTCTTGCCCTAATGCTTATTAAAGGGAAAATAAGAATTTCCTTGAAGGAACAGTTCTATTAAATCCCAAGTTAATATTATTATTTTCAACTATTATTGAACACTCGATTCACAATACATGTTGCACTGTATTTGACATGGTTGCATGTTCAGCTGACCTGCTGTGGACTGACGAAAACACAGGTAACACTATAGCAGTTAACAGGGATTATGAACTCTAAGTGTATACTGAATACTGAATACTATCTCTATTTTCCATATATTGTATATAGTTATATATTGTATACCTTTTGTGAACATTTTAGGACATAATTGCATTATTGACATGTATAATAAAGCATGCCCAAAGATGGTTTTGCATCTGAACTTGCAGATTGACTAGAACTCGAATTTGTTTTGTGCTCACTCCATGTTTTTGTCGGTAACACGTAAATCTGTAAGTCTGACCAAACCCTGAAACCAGTAAAGCATGCAAACAACCGAGCTTTCCCATTACACACACACACACACACACACACACACACACAGTCATCATACAATAACTTACAATAAAGAGAGACTGTGGGCGTGTACGTGAAGAAAGACAGAGAGAAAATATCTTCTCATCCGGTTCGGTTTTGAGCATGAGTATTAATTTGGACACACTTTTTTGATTTGTGTCATGGGAAAGATTATGTCAAGTAGAAAGGTTTATTTAATAGCCGTTTGTAAAGAAAAGCAAATGATCACACCCATTTTCCGTCTTTCATAGCCTAACTTTTTATTCTCTCTCTTTCTGTCTATCATCAGTGTGATAACGAGGTTGTAAGAGCTCGTTAACCTCACACACACACCACAGCTCAACCTGAAACCACAACGGCTGTGTGTGTCTTTCTCTCTCTCTCTCTTTCTGTCATCACCTGATTTAAAAATACTTAGGGTGAAGTAATATTTGCCTCAAACCATTTGTGTGTGTTTGTGTAAGAGCGACAGGGAGAGATGATTCCACATAAGAGTGTTTAACTAAGACTTACCGACCTGTGTGTGTGTGTGTGTGTGTGTGTGTGTGTGTGTGTGTGTGTGTGTGCGTGTGTGTGCGTGTGTGTGTGTGTGTGTGGTGTGTGTGTGTTATCACTGGCAGCTTACAATGTCAGAGTGTTGGCAACCAGGTGTAAAATGTTGCTTCCTTGGCAACGCTGTAACCAGGAACAGAAAAACACTGAGGAGACAGCCAATAAGAGAGAGAAGAATTGCCTGTGACTGTATTACAGCCTGAGTGTTAGAACGATATCGCATGCTCACACACTCTGAACTGCCATCCATGTGAAGACATGTCATCCTCTCGGCATGCTCTTCCAGCTCTGTACAGAGCTTTTAAAAGATGTCAACCTTCTTTTTGTGGCCGTATTGGAGTTCCAGCCAACCCAGTTCTCATTCTCAACCTGTCAAATACTGACGCTTGGGCGTCAGACACCGACACAAAAATCACCCTTCAGCGCCTGTATGGAACGCACCGGGCAGAGCAGCAGCTCGACCGCGGCGCTGTAAGATGACGTAGTATTAAGAGCGGCAACAGTAGCGAGTAGAATGAAAGACCGAAAATCAGCGTAAAGAGGCTGGTTGTGGTGTGGATGATTCAACACAGGACTTTCACCCAGGAGACCGGGGTTCATGTTCTGTTCTTGTACCGCGTGTCACTGAAAAGTACATTTTCTAACCCCACCCATGATCTTTTCCTGAACCTAACTCACCTCTTCTTGTCAATTGTCAATGTCAGTTAAACATTTATCCCCACCCAGGGCGTCAAGAAGTGATGCCAAGAGTCCCGGCCAAGCGCGTCTAATTATGACGCCAACGGGCTGTACACAAGTCCCGAGAGCGTCAAATAGTGACGCCAAGAGTCCCGACTAAATATGATGCTAAAGGGGACTTTTTCCGTCAATATCAAACGCCAAAGGCACCTGACCAGTTGTCGCTTTATGACACCCTGGGAGTGAGAATGTGTTTTTCCAGCAGGTGGAATAACTATTCTTATCAGTTTAATATCATACTTTTTTTTTTAGATTTTAGCAATGGGAGTAGGAAAAAAGGGGCTCGCTCGTCCCATTCACGCTACGCATCGACCTGGTATTGCAGCGGCGTTGTATTTTTTTGGGATGTCAGTAGCTCAGTCTGTAGGGATTTGGCTTGGGAACCAGACGGACTAAGTACGGAGGATGGACTGGAAGCTGGAGAGGTGCCAGTTCATCTCCTGGGCACTGCCAACGTTCTTTTGAGCACTAAACCACCAAGTGCTCTGGGCGCCTTCATTGGCAGCCCCCTTAATCGGACATTTCTCCATTTGTGCATGTGTAGGTCTTCTTAGGTCCAGTTTCGTGTATTGGTTTATTAAATACCCAGACTCATTAAAGCTGCACTAATCAATATGTTTACATAAAGAATTGATCAGATGATTATGTGTGATTATGCTCGCTCATAGTGATGAACCCACAACTAATTATTTTCCTCAACTCTACAGAGTGTTTTAGAATCTTTCAGCATTGTTGTTTTCTTTTGGTTCAGTTTCTGTGCTCTCATCAACCTTTCCAGCAGCAGCAGGCAGCTGTTTTTTTGTGTGAAAGGATGTTTGACAAGACATGTATGTCGTAACAACTACATGAGCTTTAAATTTAAGCGTTGCTGGCTCTAAAATAAAGTTGTGAATGTAACTTTGTTGTTGTCTATTCAGAGCACTCTCTGGAAGACAGTAGCCCCCTTTCACACAGAGATTCCGCATTTGCGACGTAAGAAAGGTTAGCTGTTATGCCGGCTTTGTTTATTCACACAGAACCAAGCAAAGGCAGCATAATGTCGCCCCAGTGTGGGATTTCACACAGCATGCCGGCATTCCGGAAGCAAAAGAGGCGTGACGTGTAACAAAACACAGCGTCAGTGTCCAGCATAGGCGGACTGGCAATCTGGCAGTTCTGGCCAATGCCAGAAGGGCCAATGCACTCTTGGGCCAATTTGAGCTGCTGGAAAAAAAGAAAAAAATGTGGCAACACTGCCGTTTCACACTAGTTTGACAAAAATACGCACGACTGTACGGCTGCGGCTTCGAGCCTCCTGTCTGGTGCTTCTACTTTTTTAAATAAAAGCGTCTGGTCCGCCATGTTTTCGTACTTTTGTGTTTTGGGTGTTGAAGTATGTAATAATGTGGTTTAAATATGCAAGCATTTCCATTCTATTCTAAGACGGTAGTCCAGGTATGCCATGGTAGTATATTTGAAGGTCTCAAGTGTGTGTATTATGTCATTATGAAAGCCTCATGCTGCTGGTGCCATAATCTCACATGGGCCTGATTTTTGCAATTATAAAGCAAATATTGTCCCCGCCTGAAATTGGGCCGGTAAGGGACAAAATTGCCAGGGCCGAATTTTTGTCCCAGTCCGCCCCTGATGTCCAGTGTGTGAGCCCAGCCGCACAGTTAATCAACCACCCAAACCCGATCCGACCCACAAACCGCCAACTTCATGCATCATAGTGGCACAACTGTCAGTAGAAGGAACGACAGGTGTGGACCACCGCTGCGGCCATATAATTAAGAGTTTTGGCAAAATGGACATGCACTGTAAAAAAAATAATCCTGATTTTATGGAAAACAACTACATTTTTACAGTTATTAGTTGTTTTTTTTATTGTGTACAAAAGTGTGTAAAATAATGGACATTATAAGTTAATTAACAACCCAACTGTTATTTTAAGTACTATGCCAATAATTAAAAATTACATTCATTTCTCATTATTATACAGACAAATTTATATTATTTATACAGTATTTATCATGCTTTCTTAAATTACATACAAATTAAAGTAAAATTACAATAATTATCTGTAATTACATATGTACTGAATCTAAAAGGTGTTTGATCGTAATAATTAAAGAAAAAATCTGTAAAATAACAGTGTTTTACTGCAAAAAGTTGAATGAAAATGAGGGTGTTTTACATTAATTTTACGGTTTTTGTTTGGCAGCCAGTCATTTGATCGTTTTTTACTTTTATAGGGATAACCAACCTGTTGTCACTCCGAACTGGTAAAATATTGATGCTTGGTCAGTGCCCCTCAGCGTCAGATACGACGCAAAAATCCCCCTTCAGCGTGTGTGTGAAACGCACCGGGCAGAGCAACAGCTACACAACGCTGTAAGATGGCGTAGTATTAAAAGCGACAATGGTAGCGAGTAGTGTTAAAGCCCGAAATTCCGCATATACTGTAGGTTGGTTGGGGTGTTGGATGGGTCAAACAACACAGGACTTTCACCCAGGAGACTGGGGTTTGTGTCCTGCGTGTCACGTTTCCTAAACCCAACTGTCCCATTCTTCTTTTCCTAAACCCAACTGTCCCATTCTTCTTTTCCTAAACCCAACTGTCCCATTCTTCTTTTCCTAAACCCAACTGTCCCGTTCTTGTCCCGCGTCACGGAAACGTGCGTTTTTATAAGCCCAACCACGACCTTTTCCTTAACCTAACTGTGTCAAAAGTGGCACCAATAGTCCCGAACAAGCGCATTTAGATATGACGCTAAAGGAGACTTTTAGCGTCAATAACAACGCCAAGACACTTGACCAAGCGTCTGTATTTTACACGATGGGAGTGAGAATGTGTTGGGATTTACCATTCAACCTGTGAAAACACTTGTCCTCGCTAGTTGTAAAGGTGGCCTTTTCAAAGTCTGAAAAAATAAGCTCTTATGATGTCATCAGGTGTTAACTCAGGTTGGGTGTGAAGAAGACATATTTTAATAGAAATCTCTGTCACAAACCTGCTGGCTAGGATATAATGAAGAGAAATGTGTTGAAATGTAGGATTCAGCATTTTTTAAGCTTAATCATATAGGTTCCCCAACATCAGGATATAGGCCTACTGAGCGATAGCCTCTTCTCCACACATTTCTTACCTTTTTAGTTTTACCTTTTGCAAATCACGCAGATTACTGGAAGTGCAATATTATCTTTTTGCCTTTATTGGAGAGTTATCTGGCATGCGCAGCAACCACTTGACTAGCAAGGCTCAACATTAAGTATGCTACTTTAAAAAATGAATAAACAAACAAATTTCACTTCATTGAGCTAGCAGTACATTTTTTCACTTTGATGGAAAAAGCAGAAAACATCTCAACTACTGCCAGCTCCTGTTACACTAATGCAAAATATTAATTCCTAGCATACATCAGTGGTTCTAATCCTTTCTCATGAAAACTTAAAATTGAAGTGATGCCGTGATGCAACCACTTTTTGCAGACTGCATCAACTAAAGACAGATTTTCTTATTTAAAGTTGTGATAATTGATTAAATGTTCAGACCTACGGGCTGGAAACTATACAGTATTTCATGGGAAAAAAAGGAAAAATGACACTGACATGATAATACTTTTATGTAGCTGAAATATGATTCTTTCCTGTTCCATGTATCATCTTACAACTGCCAGAGGGGTCGTCATCCTCACTAGGATCCCTGACAACACTGGACCACACTGCCCCTAGTGGCTGTGTGTGTGTGTGTGTGTGTGTGTGTGTGTGTGTGTGTGTGTGTGTGTGTGTGTGTGTGTGTGTGTGCAGATGTTTGAATCCCATAAATTGTATCTTGATCTTTTCTCTATCACTCTTGAGACAGACAAATGAGATAGATTGATTCCTCCAAAAATCCCACCAGTGGCAATTGAAGAGTTATGTCTAGGTCACACACACACACACACACACACACACACACACACACACACAACACACACAAACCACTGTCTGTCACACTGCACTGCCCCCCTCAGTTCAACCAGAGGAACTTCTGTGCAGCACATCACAGCCTGTTCACATCAGCTCCCACTTGATTGGGCACTTTTCTTACAGGCAGCCAATCAGGAATCAAAGGATGAAGCTGGGGAAGACAGCCGAAGTGTGTGTGTGTGTGTGTGTGTGTGTGTGTGTGTGTGTGTGTGTGTGTGTGTGTGTGTGTGTGTGTGTGTGTGTGTGTGTGTGTGTGTGTTGTGTGTTTTTACAGTCCCCTGCCATTTGTGGCAGGTTTATTTTGAGACTG
Organism: Perca fluviatilis; assembly: GCF_010015445.1. NCBI lineage: Eukaryota > Metazoa > Chordata > Actinopteri > Perciformes > Percidae > Perca > Perca fluviatilis. Next base: position 31,816,795 of record NC_053126.1, on the reverse strand, counting down.
AATTTGTTTGTTGAATTATCCACTATAGTTTATGTCATGCTTAAGCGAGCTGTTCATTATTTTCCCATGCCCTAGTTTAGCTCTTTTGATGAAGAGTGGTCTGGTTATCCTAAGCTGGACATGGTTGTGTGTTCATGACTCACAGCTTTGGAATTAGGTGTGGTGCTGTTAACTTAACCATGAAGCAGAGTGTATGTGCGTATGTGTGGGATTGACAGGTGAAGCGGACCATGAGTTTACCGACTCCTCCTCTCCTTCATTTTCCCACTTCTTTCATACCTGACCTGTGCCCTTCCCTTTTGTCTGGCTCTTTCTTTCTCCCTGGTTTACACATGCGTTCTCTTACTATTAAACTTTTGTCCAAATCTTTGAGTACATTTCTAATATTTGAGCAACATAAATATGATTCAGTGCGTGTTTTCCAGTTTTATTTTCTTGGAGAAAAATAAAACTTGAATTACTTCATTTAGGCTCTCACATGTCACGCATAACACGTCTAAGGGATGTCAATGGTAACAAAATGTTGTTTAAAAATTGCTAAAAGGTTGCACTTGTATGACCAGATTAACCAAAAAGAAAAAAGTTAGAAAACTAACTGTACGACTTGAGCTTCAAAGTTATAGGAAGTCATTCATTTTAAATGGATACAGCTAATTGATAAAGCGACATTTTGAAAATTATAATTACATAATAAAATTATCTACCCCTTTAAAATATTATTAATATGATGGAGCCTAATCTCCAAAAGACTCTGTACATTGTATTATGCAGTTGTACAATAAATCTTTTTGCATATCTGCAAACGAAGTATCTCCTGATTGAATAACACTTTGTAAAAGGCACGTTTAGACTGTGAAAACAACAATTGTAAAAGTTTTGGGCTAAATGCAAAAGTGGCGTTGCGTTATCACTTTTTATTCCACGTTTAGACGAGCGTTTTGGGGGGAGCGCAAAACCCTATCATGGCGAGGCGAACAACAAAAGCTGAAAATGTCTGGACAGACGAGGAGATACCACAACAGGGGTCCTGCCAGTCAAAATATATAGACATATGTACCAAATGTCTTCAGCAGTATCCTGTACCTGGAGGGACATCATATCCACACGAGAAATACGCTATCTGTAAAAGTCAGATATCATCAAAGCTGAAAGCCATCCAGACCAAGTATAAGCAGGCTGTGGATACCCAACAGCGGAGTGGCCATGGGCGAGTATTCACTCTATATTTTGATTTATGTAAAGAAATATGGGGTGGGTCGCCAGTCACCACAACAACAATAGAGGCTGCAGACTTTTGCATTTTTACCCTTTAGACAGGGTAGCGGTTTTACGATTTCCACTCTGGAGGGTGGTTTCACTTTTTTGTGTTTTTAAGCCCTAAAAACACTGTCACCGTCTAAACGAAAGGCACATCTGATAAAATATTTTTAAGTTTTCACCCACGAGCATTCTTGTGTAAACAGGGCCTTACTGTGTGTTATACTGTGCCCGATGAGTCTAATAAAACCTTAGTCACAATCTGTGTCACTGTATGAATTAAGGTATGTCAGACTGTGCAGTGAATTGTAGTGCTCTGATATTAAAAGAAAAAAAAGGTATATCAGAGCGGAAGCACATCGTTGGCTTGCATCATTTGTTGAAAATTTCTTTATTAGGAGTAACCCCTTGAGATGCAGCATCTTGTTTTCGAGGGGTCCTTAACAGTAAATACATAAACAGTACAATCATAATTAGACACAACAGTTAACAAAACGAAAACAGACAAAAGAACAAAAACAACAACAACAACAAAACAAAACAAACATAATTAGTCAGTCATAATCAAGTTTGAGGCAGAGCAAGAATTAAACTGGATATTAATAATAATATGAGAAGAGGTGTTATCATGGTGTTGTAAATGATTATGGACAGGTACAGTTGGTACTGTAATAGGAAAACAGGGCATTTTAAAGGAGTGAAGAGATAGACTGGATTGAATGTTTACAGGTAGATTATTCCAATCTGAGGGGACTTTAAACCTAAAGGCTTTTATAGCTGTAGCAAAAGATACAGCAGGGACATAAAAAAAGAGTTGTGTAGAGTGTCTCAAGTGGTAAGTAGAGGAAAAAGGTACTATAAGCTGTTTTAGATAACTAGGGTAATTGAAATGTATATGTATGAATAAACTGCAACCAATGCTGATATCTTCTTATTGAGGGTGATGGTAGAGCAAGTTGTTCATACATAATACAATGATGAGTTGTGAAAGGACATACAAGAACAAATCTACAGATTCTGTTGTAAACAACATTGAGAGGGAGCAGATTAGTGCTGGGTGCAACCTGATTTACAACATCAGCATAATCCATAATTGGTAGCCAAAGTCCAAGGTATTTGGTGTGTTCAGCTTTTTGCAGTGAACTACCATCAGAAAATGTAATTACACGTGTGACCTTTTCATTTGGCTTTGAATGTCTGTGGAGTTCCAAAAATCATAATGTGAGATTTGGTTTTATTAAGTAGTAATTTATTTCTTATGAGCCAGTGTTGTAGGCTATCAAAGTCAGACTGCAGAGCTGATTCTATCTGTAATAAATTAGTTTTGGAAGTGTATAATACTATATCATCTGCATAAAGCTGAACACAACATTCAGAGCAGATTGATGGAAGGTCATTAACAAAATCGAAAATAGAAGTGGAACAAGAGTTGAACCTTGAGGGACACCTCGTTGCTGAATTAATATATCAGATTTGCATCCCCGTATTATAACACATTGTTTTCTATTATGGAGATAGGAACTGTCTGATAGGAACATATGCACTGAGTAGTGCATTGCGTGACAGACCAGCAGAGAATAATTTTTCTAAGAGCAAGTAGGGATAAACTAAGTCAAACACTTTTGTCAAAGTTTTAAAAATTGCACCAGTTAGTTGACTGCTATTAGAAAATATAATTTGCAAGCTTTAATAGTGCAGTGGTTGTGGAGTGATTTGATCAAAAGCCAGATTGGAACGGTGATAATATATTGCACTTATTTAAATAATGGGACAGTTGATCATATATAATTTTTTCAAAAACTTTTGCAATAGAGCAGATGATTGAAATTGGTCAATGATTATTGGGATCAAGACCATCACCGCCTTTGTGAAGTGGAGTGATACGGGAGCATTTCCATATGGCAGGTATTTCACATGTGGATAAAGACATATTAAAGAGATCACATAACGGATACATAATGATAATATGATAATATGATATGATCATTTTAGAAATCTGGCTTCAATGCCATCCAACCCAGGACCACTGCTTACTTTTAGAGTGTTGATTGCATTTTGTGCCTCCACAGGTGTTATATGCTTGAAAGAGAAACTATGACTGGGCAGGAAATTATTTATTTGGCAACCAGTAGAGAGATTGGGAACTGTTAATTGATACCTGGGAAAAATGGTTTTAAAGTCATGTACAAGGGATTCCTTATAATAGCGAGATTTAGCATTTCTGGACATCGTTTTGCTTTTAGTTTTCAGTCAGTCGGATCTTTGGTTTTACGAAAGTTAGCCCAGGCATTATCTCTCATTATCTCTCTGTCTAAATACTTATAAGGTCAGATGTTATCCATGGAAGATGCACACCCTTAACTTTAAGAGGTTTTCATGGGAAATCTACAACATTAACAAATTATAGAAAAGTCTAGAAAGTCCCATGCATTATTTACATCTGGATTAAGATGAAACCCTAAGCCTGTCCCAATTAATTGAGATCATGTCATTTATAAAATGGTTTATATTCAATTTCTTATATTGCCAAATTCTAATTAATTTGGGTGGTAATTTTGGCAATTTAATTTTCCAGATACAATATACAATGGCATGGTCACTGAAACAGTCGGACATAATTCCTGCTTTAATGAATCTGTTTGGATGAGAAACCAGTATTCAGTCAAGCAGAGATTGACTCCGGGGCATAACATGGGTGGGTTCTCTGATAAACTGGGTTAGGTTTAAGTTTACAAAAAGGTTTCTTTCTTTTGAGGATTTATCAGTCCAGTTCCTGTTAAAGTCTCCCAATAAGATAATTTAATTTATGCACTTAATTGAATTAATAGTAGAGATGATACAATCAAATGATTCCGCTGGTGCAGAGGGAGGTCTATAAATGTTGCCAGTAGTTATGTATTTATTATCATGCAGGGTTACAGTATCTTAAAAAAATACACTCAAAGTGAGAGGGCTCAACATCAGGGACAATTAACTCAGAGACCAAGTGAGAGGACACATATGTGGCTACACCACCACCCCTGGAAGTTCTATCAGCTCTGTAAATGACATAGTCTTTGAGATTTATTTCATTGCTACCTATTCTATCAGTGAGCCAGGTTTCAGATAATGTAATGACATTTGGTTTGCATTATTCAACCCATGCTTGAAATAGGTCGATTTTTGGTAGGAGGCTTCTTATATTGAGATTAATTATTTTTAATCCTTCAACACTATCCATTGTGAAGTATAGAGTTTAGAGACTGACCAATGGCAAGATATGTTGGAGCTAGGAAAATCCAAATAATCAGATTGCAGATTATAAGATACGTTGGGCAAAGAGTTAATATTGAAATGGCAAACAAACTCAGAGATCGAGCGAACATTTAACTCAGCAGTAATCAGCTGTTTTTGCTGTCGCCGTCTTCACAGAATGTGTCTTTGTCTCTGGACAACATGAAACATGGCCAATACTCAGACAGACATGAATGAACATCTTAAAACTTGCTCAATTGAAACAAATTCCTGAAGAACTCTCTCTATTTTTAGATGGGTTAGATGGCCAAAGCGACTTGTTTTGTTTCCAATTACCAACCTCCATGTCTTCTGACAGTTGAATGGAAACCCAGCTTTCTCTCTATCTCTCTTTCTCTCTCTCTCTTTCCCTCTGTTTCTCTCTCTTGTTCTGCCTATAAAAACAGGGCATAACTCAGTCTTGCATAGACGATTCCATTCATAGAATCTTGGCTCTCTTTCCAGCCTTTCCTCTGTACCACTACTTTTTTATATTAGAGCCTTCATCATCCCTCCCTCCATTCCTCCCTTTCCCTCTGGCGCTACATTTATTCCTTTTCTGTCTCTTCTTCCCTTCCTTGCTTTGTTTTTTCTTTTCCCCTTATTTTCTTTCCCCCTCCTTCATCCCTCATTGCCCCTTGATCACTCTTTAATTCCCCATCATGCTTCCTTCTGTATCTCTATTGCCTCAGTAGCTTATACCTCTGGGTTTGTTTGCTCTCTAAACATGCCACGTCCCATAGGGGTGGTGCTGCAGTACTAAACCACCTGACTGATATGAACACACATCATAACCACACTTTTCCGGCCTGTTGCCGTGAACAACGTCGCCATTTACTGTTGACAACACTGAGTTGTTAATGTAGATTCAAGCACACACACACACACACACACACACACACACACACACACACACACACACACACCAGACACTGTGTCAATGTGTTCGCTGACAGGCTTATGTTGTGTTGGCAATATCGAGGTGTTGATGGTTTGCCAAATACTGCTCCACTCTCACTCCTGAGGTTGGTGTGTGTGTGTGTGCGCGTGTGTGTACAATACAGTAACAGAACCCTAATTACACTTGGTAACTTACACTTTTAAATGGGTTTTGGTAATGTGAACACAAGTAGAAAGTCGTTCACACCTGTGTCTATCATGTGTCTCCAGCTAACCACTTGTGTTCAGATTTCATTACTGCCTACGTCACTTCCGTGCACAGTTGTCGTCTCTCACCATGCACGTTGGCTTGCCTTATCCTCCATACATAAATGGTTTCATGTAGGATTTGATTATCCTCGAAATCCATTACTCTCAGAGATATCCAACACAGTATCAGTACTGTAACTCATGTTTACATGTAGAGTAACACATTATAAAACTCACAATTAAACACGGCATTTGACAGACAACATACTGTACTTATTGGTCAGTCCTTCCAGAAAAATGCTGAGTTTTTTTGTGATTGTTGCGGGCAAAAATCCTTGATTATGCGGCACGTTTTCTTAGAAAATGCGATGGAATATGCGGGATATTTATGCAATGAAATTGCGGGAACTTGCAAAAACTGCGGGAACTTGCAAAAACTGCAGTTTGATGAAAAAGAGAAAAAAAAGTGATTCCCCCAACACCCTGCTTTTCGATGATGTTCACATCGTGTAGTTACGTCACTTCATAACGTTCCCATTTCCACAGGGGAAAATGGTTGCTCTTGTATGAAGTAAACGCAACATTTTTCAACTTTCTGCTAAGATATATGTGACTTTTTTGCAACAAAAATGCAGCATATTTGAAAAAATGCGGCCCCCGCATAAAGACTTTGGCTGACTATGCATTGAATTATGCGATCGCATAATCCTGTTTTTCTGGAGGGACTGATTGGTGCCTGGCTTCTTTGACCTGCTCACTATCCCTTTTCAAAATAGTTTCTTCAATTCTGACGTGTTGTGTAAGTAAATAAGACAAGAAAGATCCATCATTTTGGGATTGGGCAAGCTTGTATGTAAAGAAGTAATTACCATTTTTAGAACTGTGTTATTGGCTGCATATTTTGTGGAAACAACATGAATTGTGTTAATGGTATAGCCTGAACAGACTGATGTTGGTCTAATTGTGTTTAGAGTTTTGAAAATGGGAGAACAGATTGGACAAAAGGATGTTAGTGATAGTAAAAAAAACTGTATTATGTAGGCTACACACTCTGGCAGGTCACGTTAGCAGTTGTGTTGGTACGCAACATTTCGTCCAACTCAGTTGGTCACTAAAGCAACCACATCCTGCATTGACGACAAATTTTCCTGTTATGTCCTGTCAGGGACATAGCAGACATTTAAAAGATGCTACTGTGGGGATTATATTTTACATGAACTGCTAAATGTAGCTACACACACAACTTGGTTGCAGATTTTGTTAATTATTTCTCCCCAATTTCTGTTCACATTCCTGTTGAAACGTGTTTGATATAGGTTTAAAATCCTTTATTGGGGATTTTTTACCGGTAGAAAGTGCATCTATACTCCATCATTCTCAGTCTCCTGCTGCAAGGGCAGACGGTACCGATAACCGTCTGTTGAATGGTGTTGAAGCCTGTCCACTATGCCCGTTTTGTAGACGATCTAGCAAGGCTGTGGACCAGTGTTTGAGGCCACGGGTACCGTTCTGACTCATAAAGGAAACTGTGGCTGAAAAGGAGCACTTTTGTAACCAAGTGAATCACCGGCCTCTTCGCTTCCTGGAGCTTCCTCCTGATATTCAATTGACTGAAACCTCACCGTGAACCCTCTGCGAACCAGCCACAACCCATAATAGACCTGCCTTTGATCTCTGATACCCCAATTAACCACCCCTCCTAGCCCCAGTCATCTCCTAATCCTCCCCAGGGAATGAGGATGCTTCTACCAGCTGTTGTGGGCAGGGAAATGTTACTTCTACTTCTTCCTTTCCTCATCATCATGTATAATATAATCGTAGATCATGGGGTTGATTGCTGTGACCTTTGACCTCTTACCTTTTATTGTTACGATGTAAGATAATTCTGTTGTTGAAAAGTTTTTTGTGAGTGACTCCATTTCATTACTTGTTCTGATAATATCTGATAAAGGGATGAAAAAATGTTGAGCTGTGTTTCTAGAATAACAATAAATTAACCTTGAATTTCTTTCTCACTCTCCACTAGGTTGAAAGGTATTCTGGGAACTATAATAACAAATAGTATTTGACCAAAGAAGGTAAATGTAACGATTTATTCTAAAATCATCAGAAAACTGTGTTGATCACCTCAGGGAAATTGTTAAGTTGCAAATGCTCACATTCAAATTTAAGCCCAAAATAAAAGTGAGAAAAAAATAAATCAATAAGTGTATAAAGTATCATCGCTAAAGTGCAAGACATAAAAAAAAAGTTAAGTAAAAATAAGTAAAATTAGGTTTGAAAGATTCAAATAATGATGTTATACAATGGATTGTACAAATGCTATTGAACCTAAATAAGTACACTGTGAACATAAGTAGCAGCAGTGAACAAGTGGCTGAAACATGTCAGACTACAACAATGTCATGGTATTGCACATATAACTAATAGATTTTTGCACCGAGTAATTATTGCACATAATTGCCGAAGAATACACTTCCCTCTGAGTGTGTAACACTCAGGGGTAAGAGTTAAATAGTTTGATGGCCACAGACAGGAACGAGCTCCTGTGGCGCTCTGTGGTGCATCATGGTTGTATGAGTCTCCCACTGAAAGTGCTCCTCAGACTGAGCATAGTGTTGCTGAGCGAGTGGGAGGAGTGATCCAGGATGGAGTGGACTTTGGACAGCATCCTGCTCTCTGACACTGTCTTCAAGGAGTCCAGCTCCACCCCAACAACATCACCGGCCTTGCGGATCGGTTTGTTGAGTATGTTGGTGTCTGCCACTCTCAGCCTGCTGCCCCAGCATACAGGAGAGCACTATTCGCCACAGACTCGTAAAACACCCTTAGCATCGTCCGACACATGTCGAAGGTCCTAAGCCTTCTCAGAAAATAGAGGCGACTCTGGCCCTTCCTGTACAGCACTTCAGAGTCCTGAATCCAGTCCAGTTTATTGTCTATATGTACTCCCAGGTATTTGTAGTCCTCCACTATGTCCACACCGATGCCTCGGATGGAGACAGGGGTCACCAGTGCTTTTTTGTCTTTGTCACATGTGACAAAGTTCTCCGCCACAGCCCTGTCTCTTCACCATCGCTGTTACATCCCACTACCGCAGAGACATCAGAAAACCTCTAAGGATGGCAGGACTCTAATCTTTATCCTCGACCTTCCATTTCCGGGATTGCTCATTTATGCCGGATATCCGTTGCCTTGGGACTCAGTGGATTTATGAGGACTATGGTTAACCTTTTCTCAGATCTCTGCAGGGTAAATTCAGACAGCTAGCCAGACTATCTGTCCAATCTGAGTTTTCTGTTGCACGACTAAAACAACTTTTGAATGTACACATGTTCCACCAAAACAAGTTCCTTCCCGAGAGTATTTTGCAGCGGCGCCGTTGCTCCATACGCCCAAGACGACTGTGATTGGTTTAAAGAAATGCCAATAAACCAGAGCACGTTTTTCTCCCATTCCGGAATGCTGTTTGAGCCAGACCATCCATTGCAGAGCTGTAGAGGAAGGTCTGGCAATGCAAGACTGTTGTATGTGCGACTCAAGACCGAGTCTCAAACTTGAGTCTACAATTCTGGCTAGGATGTGGGGTCTTTGACACAGGAACAAGGCAGGATGTCTTTCACAGCACGGGGACAGTTTGGAGAGTCAGGATCATGTGGGCTAACACCATCATGTCCTGCAGCTTTTCCTGCGTTGGTCCTTTCAGCTGTCTCGTCAATACAATATTAATAATAAATACCTGCTGGTAACGATCTGAGCCTGTGAACTCACTGTGACTCTCTGACATCACCGGGACCTCGCAGTGATTCCACAGTAACATTACTGTCCCGTGACCCCACTGTGACCTCCTAATGACATCACAGCGAGATGAAAACCCTTCATCAAAAGCTTCTGCCCGTCAGAGTCACGCCACGCCCACCTTGACCTGCAGTCCTATCAGGTGGCTCGTTTATCACCCTGGGGGTGGAGTCTTCAACGAGCAGTGGAATCAGCTTGTGTTTCTTCCTCGGCCCTTTGATCACATTCTGATGAGTCACACCCTCGCCTCGGGGGCGGGAGGAGGGCCAGCCAGGTGTGTGCAAGTGAGTGTGTGTGCGTGTTTGAGTCAGGTGGATCAGTGAGAAAATGGGAGTTGCAACCTCTTGCTGACACTTTGGCCTTTCACACTGTGATCGGTTTTGCTAAGTGATGGTGCAGTGCTGAGAAAAAAGAAGTTGTCCATCATTTACATGTATTTGATGTTTCTGTTGATCTGCTGGCATGTGAGCAGACAAGTTTACTACTGGTCTCTCACACACACACACACACACACACACACAAATAAGCACTACATGTACACTCCTGAATAGGCTCCACCCATCACTTTCCTTTAGCGTTAGAAGCATATGAAAGAAAAGAAAACTCCATTCTCTATCTGTTTCTCTCTCTCTGTGTGTCTCTCTCACACACACACACACACACACACACACACACACACACACACACACACGTACACATACAGACACACACACAAAGGCAAAGTCTGTCTATTTCTATAACAGTGTGTGTGCTGCTACGGTTGAGTGTATTTGTATAGCTGCTTATGTATGTGTTTCTGTATATGTGTGTGTGTGTGTGTGTTAGCCAATAGGGCGGTGTCTGCCGTACAGGATTAGATGTCACCATGGCATGTATGGATATGTGCATGTCACAACAACATCATCACGCATTGCCCCTCCCCTCGCCAACCTGTCGCCACGTGAACGCTAAACGAGCTGACCAATGGGATCGCCCGGTGGATTTTATTCACTTATTTTCTTGTAATCTCAGATTTGCGTCATCCTTTAGACAAGGAGGAGGGAGGGGGGAGTTAAGGCTCCTCCCACTCGCCCACCCTGTCTTCTCGCTCGGCGCAGTCTAGCTCGTCCCAACACTGCCACCTGGTGTCTGGTCTGCATCACCGACACTTCCTCCATCCCTAAATATCGCCTTTGTTCTCCCTTTTTTTCTTCTTCTTTCTTCTGGGCTGTGTTGCTCACCCACTAATAATGTAAAGTCTGTGAGTGATGTAGTTGAGTTTGTCACTACCTCTTGTCCTCCTCCATACCACACATATCTCCTCCTCCTTTTCTGCCTTTCCATCATCTCATCATCTGCTTGTCCTTTCTCTCCTCTCCTCTCTTTTCCTATTTCCTTTTCCCCATTTTGTTTGTCCTCCACTCTCTTTGTCTACCATCCCTTCACCTCCTCTTGTGCCTTTTCCTCTCCTCTGCTCTTCTTTCAAAGGCCACAGGGAGGTCAGAGTTCGGAGGGAGTTCACTGTCTCTTCCCCCTCAGCCAATGACTGATCACTTCCTATTTAGACCCGAGAGACAAATGAACGGTGTGTGTGTGTGTGTGTGTGTGTGTGTGTGTGTGTGTGTGTGTGTGTGTGTGTGTGTGTGTGTGTGTGTGTGTGTGTGTGAGAGAGCGGTTAAATAATAGAAGGCCGAAAAAGAGGAAATTAGAAGAATATAATGGAATGGAATATAACAAAGGTTATAGATTATGATCATATTCATTGTTACACAATAAACACACACCCAAAAAATAAAGTTATATAGCTAAAAAAACATAAATGAGTTGTATTTTAAGAATGAATGTATCTATTTCTGAATTTCCTGGACTGAATCGAAAGGAAAACGAAACAATGTTTAAAATATATTTTTAAGCTTTGGAAGCTTTTATAAGGAAAAATATACTGAAAAAATGACATGGAACACATTCCAAATTGAAATTAAAGAAATGCTGTGTTAGTTTAAATGAGACTGTAGTTAGACATGGTGTTGTGGTGTTCCTATTTTTTTGTCCAAGCCCTGTCATTTTACTGGACTCCAGACCCACGAGATTTAAGAAAATACTGAGGTCTGGAGTCAATCATTATTTGATATCGTTGCATGTATTGTCTTACCTATTCATTTATCCTATTCAATAATACATATACACACACACAGGTGTGTTTTAGTCACGATGTGACACAGTGTTACAGACACACACAGCAATACACAAGGACGTGATGTGGAGTAACATATCATGTGTGTGTGTGTGTATGTGTATGTGTGTGTGTGTGTGTGTGTGTGTGTGTGTGTGTGTGTGTGTGTGTGTGTGTGTGTGTTTTACCCACACATGCACGGACACACAGACCAATGTTGCCCTCTTGATGACCCAGTTGCCGGTTCAAGTTCAGTTCAGGGGTTCACAGCATGTTCCCTATGTATTTGTTTTTTTTTTTTTTTTGTTTTTGTGTGTGTGTGTGTGCAGTGCCCTTTTGGAAGTCAGGGTTGTTTCACACACACACACACACACACACACACACACACACACACACACACACACACACACACACACACACACACACACACACACGCTGATCCATGTAGAATTCTAAGTGATGCTGTGTATCGGTGCGATGTTTGGATGATGCAAGACATTTGATCAGCTAAGTGAAAATAAATGTTTTTTAAAGACAATATCAGTTACAAAATGGGGGTCAACATGTTGTGAGAAATACAGTAAACAACATGAGTTACACCTAAGGATAGAAGACAGAAATTGCTCCCACGGTAATAACTGAAATGTACATAGAACTACAGCGTGTTGAACATTTTAATGAATGTGGAAAATGAAATGCGTCAAATTAAAAAAATATATAATCCGACATTCTTGTCTCATACAAAACCAAATACTTATGGGAAAATTGTAGCAGTCATAATCATACTAATAACAATGAAATAAAGATACTAATAACATCATTCTAAAACTATTGTGAATAATTATAAATTATTATTAATAATAATATTAAAAATGATAGTGCCATGATTTCATTAAAAATAATGGCATAATAATATTTTAAATACAACTTCATCAGAATGTCAACAATAACAATAATAATAATAATAATAATAACAACAATATCCTATACAATTAAATGACATGTCATTTGTCATAAATGTTTGTCCAGGGAATACGCATTTTTGAGTAAAAAAGGATAAATGATTATGATAATATTATTAAGATTTTGTATTGTCTCATGGATTTTTTCATTGTGCCCTTACTGTACTGTTGTTACTGTATATTTTGTTTCCCCTGTAGTCTGGGAGCTGTTAGAGCCCACAGCTGTAATAAAACCAGAATGATGATGATGATAAATAATAATGATGAAATGTGAAATTAAGGTCCGTTAGTGAGAATGATTTTTCAAACTGTTAAACTGGACCAGTTAATGCTCACTTTTAAAATGATGTTTCCCCTCTTTGTCTGTCCATAATGCAATTACAGTGTCATTTAAAGTATTATTTGTGTATTATTATTGTTATTATTATTATTATTATCACTGTTTTTGTAGCAGTAAAAAAAAGTTCAAAATTTTACATGTGTGATATATATTTGATGTATTACAATTAGTGTGTGCAATTTATTTGTTATTAAAGTTTCATATATTTCTGTTTTATGTAATTTCATAGAAGATATTGTTAATTTGTATTTGGATTCTTTGATCACGTAAACATATTATTCCAAGCCATTACATCAGTATAGTTATCAATTTACATTCTCATATTTACTGTTCTGTTTTTTTTTTTATTAACTGCACCTCAAATTATACAATACCAGTATAGTTGACATGTATTTAATGGAGGTTAGAGATTTTGTATTTAAACGTTCATTTTTGTATGTTGTACATACATGTTACGGTGATTTCATGTGCTGTTTAAACACCATCTACTTTATGCACCAGTAATTGAAATTACCTGCAAATTACCAACAAATAAATGAATTGAACGTAACAATAATCTTATGCATTATTGTTAGAATATTATTCCACCACCAAAAGATTTTCATGAATAGAAATAAATATTCAGTTTTTTCCCAAAGGACCTGCAAACAATCACACATCTGTAAGTGTGTGTGTTTGTGTATGTGGTTATGTATTAACCTCTATTTTCGCAATACCTTTGCACACACACACACACACACACACACACACACACACACACACACACACACACACACACACACACACACACACACACACACACACACACAGCAGAGTGCCCACTAAATGTAGCACTGATCTCAAAGCACCTGAAACCAGTTTATGTCCTGCTGAGAGAGAGAGAGAGAGAGAGAGAGAGAGAGAGAGAGAGAGAGACGGAGAGAGAGAGAGGGAGATGAAAATAAATGAAGGTGTCAAAAACAGGAAGAGAGAGAGGATGGAGGAAAGCAACAATAAAGGCTAGATGAAGGATAGACAGAACAGAGAGAGAGAGAGAGAGAGAGAGACGGAATGGGTTAAACACAGTTCAAGGGTTCAATTTCTGTTCACACACACAAAAACACTTGGTAACTCTCTAATCTGTTATCAGGTACTTAACTGATGGAAAACAATGGTGGTGCAGAGTAAGAACTTCACAGAAAGGAAAAAATTAAAGTCCACAGCTTGCAGTATGCTGTATATGGAGATAGGAAGAGAAGCAAATGGGAGGAGGCAGAAATGGAGTATCCTTAGAAGAACAAGTGGTATAGGGTGTCTGTGTATACGATCCCCTGTCCTCTAAAACATATTGAAAATATATTGTTCAAGGCCATTACTGATTTTGGTTGATATTGTTTGAAAGTCATAATGGGACTAAGAAAAAAAGAACAAAATTGCAAAGAAAGAGTGGTCCTAGAGAGACGGCTCCAGTCGGTGTGTGTGTGTGTGTGTGTGTGTGTGTGTGTGTGTGTGTGTGTGTGTGTGTGTGTGTGTGTGTGTTTGTACAGTTACGCATGTGCGCATGTGCGCATGCTTATAGAGGCCTTGACCGAGATTGGTTTTGATGTGTGTGTGTGTGTACGCTGCCACAATAGGAGCTCCATCTGTTGGCGTCGCTTGGTTACAAATTTGGTGTCACCCGCCCCAGTGGAGACGAGACACATACCCGCAGATAAAAACACACAAACACACACACACAGATACACACACACACACACACAGACTGAGCTGTATGGTAATGTGAACTTAGTTTCACCCGAAAATGCTGAGTTTGACCTGACCATGTACTCCGCTTCACTCCTCCTCCATCTCCTCTGTCTTCATCATCTCCTCTTCCTCCTCTCATTTCTTCCTCTTTCTCCTACTGCTTTTCCTTCATCATCCTGCATCCCATTAAAACATTGTTTGGATGACAATAAAAATAAAGCCCATGAAGGTTCACCTCTCCTCTCCTCCCTTGTTTTGATAAGAAAGAGAACAGGAACGACAGAACAGAGGAGAGAAAGAGTGAAACAGACCAAACTGAGAGAAAGAAAGCCAGGGTCTATGTGGCAGGTCAAGTTTACCCTCTGTCTCCATGGTGACAGGATCCAGTCAGAGGCTCGACAGATCACCGATGGAAGTGCAGTTGTCTCTCTGGATCCATTTGATTCTTTCTTTTAGTGTAATGTGACCTCTGGATGAAGTTTACTACTCGTCCAAAAACTGGAAAACTAAAAAAAAATGAATAAAAGTGTCCAAATAGACCCCATTTACACTTTCACTTCATGTGTTGTAAGGGTAAAAAAAAAAAAATCTAAGTGTAATTGCATCCAAGATTTTCTTTTTTTAATTCCCCAGCCATTTAAACACAGGGCACAAAGAGCTGTTATGACGTTAATCTGATGACTGATCAGTTCATCTCAATAATCTTCCTACAGTAGGTGAGAGAGCATTGATCTGTGTGGGTGAGGCAGCAGCAGACAACGGCCCCTGAAGATGATAAACATTTTGTCCGTCTCATAGTTTATGAAATGATTCATCCGTGTGGTTGTGTTAGTTCATGGAGAGTTGTTAGCTTGGCTAGCTAAATTGTTAAACTGTTATTCTGAACGGCTTCAGCTACATTACCACCACCCTCTGATTTACATCTAGCCCAGGAAAACCAAGATGGGTTGCAATCAGATTTGTAATCTGGAGCCAGTTTCACCAAATTTGCAACATAAATTGATTTTGACACGTTTAACTTATCTAAATAAACACCATACTTGGCACCCTTGCATGAGCACGCAATCTTTTTCTGCATCCTATCTGCATTGTACTGGGATACAAGAGTTTTTCTTTTTCTTTTTTTATGAGGATAATGCACATAAATCAACATTTCTGTCAATGTGGCAGTGTTAGCCGGACGGCTAATTTTTAACTGTAGTTGTAGTTACCTAGCATGCATGTCTTTTGGAGGAAACCCACGGAAGCCCGGGGAGAACATGCAAACTCCACACGGAAAGGCCCTGCCAGCATTTGGGATCGACCTCTGCAGTGCCAACTTGCTGTGAGGCAGAAGTACTAACCACTGAGCCACCGTGCCACCCCAAGGTAATTGAAATGTCATGTGTAAATAGTTGATGTAGTCCTGATTGCGTCATCGGTCCGTAACCTACAGCACTCACTGGATCAGTTCGCAGGAGCGGTGTGAAGCGGTTGGGATGAGGAGCCGCACCTCTAAATCTGAGGCCTTGGTTCTCAGCAGGACACTGATGGAGTGCCTACTCCGGGTAGGTAATGTGTCTTTACCCCAAGTGAAGGACTTCAAGTATAGGGGTCTTGTTTGCGAGTGAGGGGACAATGGAGCGGGAGATTGGCTGGGGAATCGGTGCAGCGGGGGCGGTATTGCGTTCATTTTACCGCAGCATTGTGATGAAAAGAGAGCTGAGCCAGAAGGCAAAGCTCTCGATCTACCGGTCAATTTTCCTTCCTACCCTCACCTATGGTCATGAAGGCTGGGTCATGAACGAAAGAACTACATCCAGGGTACAAGGGGCCGAAATGGGTTACCTCAGGAGGGCGGCTGGCATCTCCCTTAGAGATAGGGTGAGAAGCTCAGTCATCCGTGAGGAGCTCAGAGTAGAGCCGCTGCTCCTTGGCGTTTGAAAGGAGCCAGCTGAGCTGGTTGGACGCCTCCCTAGGGACATTTTCCAGGCACGTCCAGCTGGGAGGAGGCCTCGGGCAAGACCCAGGAGTAGGTGGAGGGATTACATCTCCACCCTGGCCTGGGAACGCCTCAGGATCCTTCAGTCAGAGCTGGCTAATGTGGCTTTAGAAAGGGAAGTTTGGGATTCCCTGATGGAGCTGCTGGCCCCCCGACTCGACCCTGGATAAGCGGATGATGATGGATGGATGGATGGATGGATGGATGGAAGTGTATAGGGGCCATACTGACTACAATGGAAAACTCACATGCATTATAATAATGTCCTGCTCAGGTGATCGGTGTAAACTCAAATTATTCAGTGTTAAGCAGTGAGCAGTAATGCCAAAGGTAAAAAGTAATTGTTCTATTCCATTTTCAAATAATATACATTGTTTACCTGCTTTAAATGCATCACAGCATGTGTATGTAGGTTTTCATGTGAAGAAGTCTTCATGGTTCCAACCTGTTGGACCTGATTCCAAATACAGCCTTTGAAATGTATCTGAACCTGAAAAAGGAACTAATCTGATAGTAAACAATGACAGCAGCATGATGATGATGATGATGATGATGATGATGATGATGATGGAACCGGTCTGAGTTACTAGAAAGTGATTCATAAAGACCTGTACAGTATATGCATGTTTTTATTTTACTTGTATGTGAAGTATGCATACTGTGCA
The DNA here is from genome assembly GCF_010015445.1 of Perca fluviatilis. NCBI lineage: Eukaryota > Metazoa > Chordata > Actinopteri > Perciformes > Percidae > Perca > Perca fluviatilis. Next base: position 31,799,493 of record NC_053126.1, on the reverse strand, counting down.
TGACTGCATAATTATTTTTGTATACTTCTGTGCATGTGTGTTGAAATTCCTGTCTTTATACATGAGTGAGTGTGTTCCCCAGAATTAGGTCCTATACCCCCTTACTTCCTACACACACACACACACACACACACACACACACACACACACACACACACACACACACACACACACACACACACACACACACACACACACACACACACAAGTCTCACTCAGTGAAGTACACTCTGACTGGTTTTTTTTTCCATGGTTAGGGGGTTTTTTTTTTTTTTTTTTTTTTTTTTTTTTTTTAAAAATTTGTGGAAAAAAAAAAAAGGTTGGTTGGTGGGGAAAAAAATTTTTTTGTAATTTTTACCATCTGTCTATCCAGAGGTTCAGTATCGCACATCCCTTCATAGATTCACTAATAGATTTCCACACATTCCACACATTTTCCACCATGCCAGTCCCTGCTGGTGGCCACTGTGCAGCTCCACTGCAGCTGCCACGTGTCTGACCATGTGTTGTTGTTATAATCAGCTAAATTGCTGAGAAGTTATATATGAAAGAAAATTGTCCCAGCTCTCTTAATATCTTGAATCTATCTTGAACTGTGAACTGTAAAAATTGCTTCACACTGCCACAAGCAGTGTTGGGCTCCAAAATGTAATACATTATAGATTAGTAGTTATTGTCATTTGAGAGTAATTAGTTATATTACAATATTACTGTATTTGAATTGTAATGCTTTACACTACTTTTGCATTACTGTACTTTTAGTTACTTTCACCAAAATAACAGCAAAGGTATGACTTGGCAGGTAGCTTGTGAATGTCACCATGGGGTCAACAAAGTCTCATCTTTATCCACTACAATACATCATAATTTATTCATAATATTTTGTATTATTAATCTGAATCTGCAAAGTAACTAAAGTTTTAAAATAAATAGTGAAGTAAAACTTACAATGGGCCCACTTGACTCTGAATTGTGGGGGAGTAGAAGTATAAAGTAAGAGAAAATGAATATAATTAAATTATTCAATTAAAAGTAGGCCTGCCTTACAATTTTATTGAAGTAGGGTATAGTTACTTTTCACCGCTGATAAATTGTAATGCTAATATTTACTTAGCAAGCCTAAACATTAATTCCTGACATGTTTAAATCTGTCAGCTGCTCGGACACACCACTTTCGTATTGTTACCTGTTGGGACACAGATGTTGTCCTTACCGTTACCTGTTAGGACACAGATGTTGTCCTTACCGTTACCTGTTGGGACACAGATGTTGTCCTTACCGTTACCTGTTGGGACACAGATGTTGTCTGTACCGTTACCTGTTGGGACACAGATGTTGTCCGTACCGTTCGTTACCTGTTGGGACACAGATGTTGTCCGTACCGTTCGTTACCTGTTGGGACACAGATGTTGTCTGTAATGTTACCTTTTGGGACACAGATGTTGTCTGTAATGTTACCTGTTGGGACACAGATGTTGTCCGTACCGTTACCTGTTGAGACACTGATGTTGTCTGTAATGTTACCTGTTGGGACACAGATGTTGTCCGTACCGTTACCTGTTGGGACACAGATGTTGTCTGTAATGTTATCTGTTGGGACACAGATGTTGTCTATAATGTTACCTGTTGGGACACAGATGCTGTCTGTTATGTTACCTGTTGGGACACAGATGTTGTCCGTACCGTTACCTGTTGGGACACAGATGTTGTCTGTAATGTTATCTGTTGGGACACAGATGTTGTCTGTAATGTTACCTGTTGGGACACAGATGCTGTCTGTAATGTTACCTGTTGGGACACAGATGTTGTCTGTAATGTTACCTGTTGAGACACAGATGTTGTCTGTAATGTTACCTGTTGGGACACAGATGTTGTCTGTAATGTTACCTGTTGGGACACAGATGTTGTCTGTAATGTTACCTGTTGGGACACAGATGTTGTCTGTACCGTTCGTTACCTGTTGGGACACAGATGTTGTCCGTACCGTTACCTGTTGGGACACAGATGTTGTCTGTAATGTTACCTTTTGGGACACAGATGTTGTCTGTAATGTTACCTGTTGGGACACAGATGTTGTCCGTACCGTTACCTGTTGAGACACTGATGTTGTCTGTAATGTTACCTGTTGGGACACAGATGTTGTCCGTATCGTACCGCTTTGGGACACAGATGTTGTCTGTAATGTTATCTGTTGGGACACAGATGTTGTCTATAATGTTACCTGTTGGGACACAGATGCTGTCTGTAATGTTACCTGTTGGGACACAGATGTTGTCCGCATTACACTGTTTACGAGATGTTGTCTGTAATGTTATCTGTTGGGACACAGATGTTGTCTGTAATGTTACCTGTTGGGACACAGATGTTGTCTGTAATGTTACCTGTTGGGACACAGATGTTGTCTGTAATGTTACCTGTTGGGACACAGATGTTGTCTGTAATGTTACCTGTTGGGACACAGATGTTGTCTGTAATGTTACCTGTTGGGACACAGATGTTGTCTGTAATGTTACCTGTTGGGACACAGATGTTGTCCGTACCGTTACCTGTTGGGACACAGATGTTGTCTGTAATGTTACCTGTTGGGACACAGATGTTGTCTGTAATGTTACCTGTTGGGACACAGATGTTGTCTGAAATGTTACCTGTTGGAACACAGATGTTGTCTGTAATGTTACCTGTTGGGACACAGATGTTGTCTGTAATGTTACCTGTTGAGACACATATGTGTCTGTAATGTTACCTGTTGAGACAATAGATGTTGTCTGTAATGTTACCTGTTGAGACACAGATGTTGTCTGTAATGTTACCTGTTGGGACACAGATGTTGTCTGTAATGTTACCTGTTGGGACACAGATGTTGTCTGTAATGTTACCTGTTGAGACACAGATGTTGTCTGTAATGTTACCTGTTGAGACACAGATGTTGTCTGTAATGTTACGTGTTGAGACACAGATGTTGTCTGTAATGTTACGTGTTGAGACACAGATGTTGTCTGTAATGTTACCTGTTGAGACACAGATGTTGTCTGTAATGTTACCTGTTGAGACACAGATGTTGTCTGTAATGTTACGTGTTGAGACACAGATGTTGTCTCTGGTACCATTCTGGTTCTGACTCTGACCACGGCAACAGTGACGGGGCAGCTCGCCTCAACGCAGCGTATAAAACTCCTGAAAATAATGTCCATCTCGCAAATGTATCTGTCTCTGCAGTTATTTCAACCACCGAATTTCAGCAACAGGAAATAACACTTTTTTTCTGTGCCGAACTGTTTTGGAGTGGGTGAAAAAAAACACCACTAAATGTTGAGTTAAAATGCGTTGTAACTCACGTTACTGAGATTGTAACAGGTAAAATATTACTGATTACCGGTCACGTTAACCCAACTGTTGCTTTCTTCTTTTCCTAAACCCAACTGTCCCATTCTTGTCTTGCGCTTCACGGAAACGTACGTTTTATAAGCCCACCCACGATCTTTTCCTAAACCTAACAGCGTCAAAAGTCACGCCAATAGTCCCGACCAAGAGTGATTAGATAAAGTGCGTTTAGATATGACTTTTAACGTCTATAACAACGCCAAAGGCACCTGACCAAGCGTCCGTATTTTACGCGATGGGAGGGAGATTCCTGGAGATCTCAGGCAGGCAAACTTAGTGGCTTCTTTTAAATCTCTTCTAAAGACTCACTTTTATCATCTGGCCTTTTCATAACTCTATTTATATATCTGTTATTTAAATTCATATTGTATTTGGATCTTGTTTTATTTATTATTTTTACCGTACAGCACTTTGTGACTTGGTTTTGAAAAGTTACAGAAAATTGTCAGATGCAGGTGTGGGGGGAGAGGAAGGTTGTTTCAGATACTTAATAAGAGTTAAGAAAATAAGAGTTAGCATATACAGTAAGCTTGTTAGCATACTGACATTATGCTGATAAATTTAAATTTTGAACTGATGATGGTGCAGGATGAAAAGTCAGAGGATCAGCAAAGACAGTAGGACACACTGTTTTGAGGTGAGGTGAACTATTATGCTTTTCTGTATTTTCTGTCATATCTATAATGTGATAATGTCGGATTTTCATGTTTAATGTGGCCAGAGCTTCAAATAATGAGGTAAAAGTTAGTCAGAGAAATCTCTGTGTTAACATTGTCACATATACCTACATGCTAATGGCAGTGAAAGATGTAATCTTGGCTCCCATTGTTGTTTCTGTGATATCGTATTTTCTTGGGTGAGTGAAAGGTTTTAGCCAATGACCTGGTGGCTGTAATTGAAAAGTCAAGGGATACAAAAAATTCATGGAATTACCTAATTGCATGGCAATCCATCCAATAGTTGTCGAGATATTTCCCCCCACAGGAAAAATATCAACCTCATGGTGGAACTAGATTAATGGTCAGGGTCACCAAGGTCTTTAGAATCCATGCTGCAAGGACCATGAATGTTTGCACTAAATTCCATAGCTATTCATCCAATAGTGCATATGTGTAATCCTGACATCACAGAACTAGAAGGTGTGATAGTGAATCAATATTTACTGAGTGTGGCAGACTTTGTTCAGACCGTCCTCAGCCAGAAAACGGCTGTATAGGTCGACTTTGCAAGCATCTTATAATGACCCATATTTATGTTTTTTTTGTTAGGCGGGGACATCTCGTAAATTGTAGTAATTATCGCGAGAGCAAACGAGGAAGTGAGGTGACAAATGATAAGAGCACCAGCCAGGTTGGCATGGATGGGTCAAACAAATACATGACTTTCACTCAAAGACCGGGGTTTCCCGAGTGAAATAAGTCAACTGTCACTTTTTGCCATTTTTACAGACCTTAGACTGTGACGCAATGACGTCCGTGAAGTCAGGTTACGTCCTCATTTCAGTAGCTTTACATGATTCATTTTGAGCCAATTTCAGTTTTACTTACCCTAGTCCCGCATTGCCAGACCTTCCTCCACAGCGCTGCTGGCTAGTCCACACAGCATTCCGGGATAGGAGAAAAACATGCTTTGGTTTATTTGCATTTCTTTGAACCAATCACAATCGGAGCCACGGAGTTTCATCTTGTTTTCTCTGCAAAATAGCCTCGGGAAGGAACTTGTTTTGGTGGTGTGCAACAGAAAACTCAGATTGAACAGATAGTCTAGCCAGCTGTCTGGATTTACCCTGCAGAGATCTAATGAGCAGTGAACCACAGTCCTCATCGACCGGAGTTTAAAATTCTAACACAAATAAAGCGTAAGGTAACGGACATCCGGCCAAAAAGAAGGACATACGGCAGAATTTCCAGTGGCAACGGAGCAATCCCGGAAGTGGGAGGTCGTGGAAATAGAATATACTAACCCCAATTTAAGATTTTCGTTGCCCAAACTAAACCATCTAAAATCTGTGCCCGTTAATTAAATAGAACTGTCACTCACACAATTAAAATTGTCACTGCAGTTACATGTTTCAGTTACATGATTAAAACGACCACCGTGTGGCAGTAAATAGAATGGTTAATTGTCATTTTGGGAGTCGTTGACAATCACACTACTACAGACAGCATGATGATATTTTTTAAGAATAGGATACTTAAACTAACAGCCTGCTGACGTTAAAGTGGCCTGTCTCCCATCTCAAGTTTCAGCTTATTGTTTTCTCCGTGTGAGCCAGTAGACCTCAACAATAACAGTAGTTTGCATATACAGTTTATATTTAGTTTACGGTCGGATTCCCAGAGAGTGTAGGGACATGGTCTCTGCCTTTGAATAGGGGCTGTAGTTACAGGTGACTGATGGACTGATCGACATGCAAAATAAGGGCTTTGAATATCAACAGCATGCTAGCATGGCGAGTGATTTCTAATATGAAAAGTGTGTCGGCATGGCAAGTGAGGTTAATGGTGCATAACAGTTTAACCAAAAAGACCTGGAACAGTGCATGTGCAAACACACGGAAAGCAGTGATTTTACTCTTGCAGCTGCTGTATAATTGATATTTTGATATGACAAATACGTATTAAATGACAAAGTGAAAATAATGTGACATTGTGAAACTGGTGGCCCATAGTGATGAATCTACTTAGAATTATGGGCTCACATACAGTGAGTGATGCACGGAGCTTGTCAGACTGTACTTATTCTTTGTGTGACTTCAAATTACAAGTGCATATTTTAACATACAAGTTCAGATTTTTTGTTCTGCAAGTTCTCACATTTTGCACCATATTTACCTTCATATATACACCAAGGCAAAATCAAATCTATCACAAATCTATCTATCTATTTTATCCTGCATACTGGACTGACTGTATAATTATAAAGAGTTTAAGGACATGTAGGTTGGTGTATGCTGTACAGATTGTAAAGCCTCCTGAGGCAAATTGTGATTTGTGATATTGAGCTGTATAAATAAAATTACCTTCACTTGACTTATTAAAAAATAGAAGCTGGTTCAGTTGACGGAAAGAGTGAGAGCGGGCTCATAGTGATGTCAGGGTGAACTTTGACCTCTTGACTGGTGTGTGTGTGTGTGTGTGTGTGTGTGTGTGTGTGTGTGTGTGTGTGTGTGTGTGTGTGTGTGTGTGTGTGTGTGTGTGTGTGTGTGTGTGTGTGTAAAAGAGAGAAAGTAAAAGGGATACAGAGTGAGGGAAAGCCAGAGAAAAGAGAGGAAGAGAGAGATCGGTCTGCTGACTTCTGGTTGACCTCTGTCCGGCTGACCCCGTTGGTCACCATGGTGATGGTCGCAGGGGTTGTGGTGAGGTCAGAAGGAGGTACTGTTGGATATCCTCACATTTCCTCACTTTCCTTTGTATTGTTTTAGTCTCAGATACTGATAGACATGCTGCAGGTTGTTACAATGTGTGAGTGTGTGTGTGTGTGTGTGTGTGTGTGTGTGTGTGTGTGTGTGTGTGTGTGTGTGTGTGTGT
>NC_053126.1:31660082-31782582 GCF_010015445.1 Perca fluviatilis | reverse complement strand
ATGTTGGCGTTATTTTGTCACTTATTGGGAGCAGTAGGCTAGTTGGAACCGGTTACCTCCAGGATCTGTGCTACTAGGCTTAGGTAGCACTAGGAGCGTCAGACAGAGTTACAACACGCACGGAGATGAGAAGGGTATGTATTGACTTGTCTAACTCTGGGGGTTACTGTGAATAAGCTAAAGTCCCAATAAGTCGGTGTGTTCCTTTAAGTCTTTGTGCTCCCCTCTCCTTGTTCCAGTTTGTCTTTGTTCCAGAAGTTTTTCATAATGTCTATTTTATCCTTGTGTTTAGTGCTTCTGTTTGTTTGGACTAACTTGTGTCACGCCATAACCAATCCTGGGACTTCTCGTATGGTCTAGGCCTCACAACAGAGCTGGGCCACGTTCAGACCAGACAAAATGTAGCAAAACGTTTTTTTTAAACTGAAATGGGGGCGCGTTGAACATGCTCTGCCTTTTTATTACCACTTAAGTTTACAGACAGGTCTCTGCTGATTAGGTATCATCTCTGACACAGCCAATAAACGAGAGAGACACCAACCAAACGAGAGAAAACATAACTCAAAGCCCGTTGCACACCGTTTCACACCATTCTGAGGAAACACGTCGTTCAGCAGGAAACATGGTGCAGACTGTTTTGAGATTGAACGTGCCCCTGGTCTTAGTGCGTTCCTTTTGTACTCGGAAGTCAGATTTTCCGAGGTCAAAGTCAGAAACACGTAGCCTGGTCCTACCAGACTCTAGGACATTTCATTTGTACAGAGAGTCTGGCCACTCTCCATTGGCAAGTGTTAACTTCCTTGAAGGCGTGGTACTCTGTTGAAGTTTAAAACTATTGGATCTGCCCAGAGCCACTCTGGATCTGCCATAACCAATCACTAACGTTTGGTCGTGACGTATGTCATGCGCATGTGCAACAAGAGGGGAGACGACAACAACTATCGGCTTATATTTAGCATTAGCATCGTTAGCGTTAGCTTTAGCCAACTCCTTCACCAAAAATCTAACTTTTCCTCAACACCGTGGGGTCACCAACTCAACTCAGCAAATATTGTTCTTGCGCAGGCTTTAACTTCTAGATATTCGGCAGCATTGCCACAACGGACCGAATGGCTTCGCTCGCATCTTTCTAACACACATCTTTAACGTCATTGTTCTCAAAGTCATCGTTCTCAGCCACTCGCTCTGTTCGCTGATTGGACCGCCAAATATTTGGCCGGAGAAAATCCAAGAATATACCGCAAACCCAGACGGAGTACTTTATTGAGCGGAAGTACGTAGGAGGGCGGAGCCAGGCTAGGAAACACGCCCCCTGAACTCAAATTTCCTAGCTCGGAACTCAGACAACATCTGAGTACATCAAGCTCAAAATCCAACATGGCTGCCCTGTTCATCAACAGTAGTGAAAGCTGTAGTAACATACAGTTATTAGCACTTCTGTGTTATTTGTGTCTCACTAAATCATTTGTACATGTGTGAACATGTTGCTATAGTGTTTGTATGCACACAGAAAACAGCGTGATGCATTGTAATCAACTGGTATTGCTAACAATGGCTATCCTGTCTAGAGCTGAAAAATCTGACTTGTAAATGGAACGCATTTACCTCGGGTGTGACGTCGTTCCCAGCTCCGGCTTCCGAGTTCCGAGATACAGTAAATGGAACGCACTACATCTCACGCGTCCGAAAACTACAGAAGCTAACGCTAGACCGCCAGACTGGAGTTAAGGACTTGCGCCTACCTGCTTCCCGACTCTTCCGCTTTGTCCTCCGCTGCCACTCGCTTGACAGTTCGCGGACATAAAAACAACATAACTTGATAGGGGGAAACGTCATCTAGCTCAGGAAACGCAGATGCTTATCCGCAGCCTGTTTCCACCGTCACATGTCCCCAGACTGACCCTTTGAGCTCTGTGGCGCAGATATGCCACCACCCACCCCAGCACCTCACCACGGGGTGAAACCAACGAAACTAACGGCTGTATTATGATGTGACATTCATTATCTGTCTGCTGTTACCTACTTGCCCTTTGGACTCTGAACCTATAAGCCTTCTCTTACTATTTAAGTACTGTATCTATCTGACTTTGAGTCTGCAATTGGGTCATCCCTGCATGTGTTGCTTTTATCAGCCATGATATCCCTTTTAAAGAACTTCCATCCAAGTTTCATAAAAATCACGCCAGTAGTTTTTCTGTTATTTTATTGACAGACAAACAGACAAACTTAACCTCCTCGGCGAAGGTAATAAAACACCAAATCAACCCATACTTGTCTGTATGATTAAAGTGGGCGAATCATAAAATTTTGCTTTTTCTGTGCTTGTGCGCATACTTTTGGGTATCTGAGTACCACCAACACACAAGCTGTGAAAAAAGATTTTTTTTCTGCTTAGATCAGAAAACTTTGGACTCAACAAGCCATTCAGATTTGGTTCCCCTTCCTATGTCACGTGCAGGCACATTAGAAAATACCGCCCCCATTGTCGCAAAGTGACAGATGTAGTTATGTAAGTTATGAATAAAGAGAGCTTGTGACCGAAGTTTAAATCCTGCGTACTATTCACACCTCTGCACACCTGGCCAATCACAGCGTAAAGTGGCCGTGATTTGTCGGCCACAAGCCCCACAATTCCAACATTGGAAAGAGGGCATTTTGTTAAATAATCCAACAACCACCCTAAAAACAGGACCCCCGTCGAGAGGAAGACTGGAGTGGTGTCTGACATCACATGGAATGCAATGCATTTGGTGAACACTACAGCGATCAAATGGCACGGACCCTGGACAAGATTATCCAATTAAAAAATGTCATATGCAACAGCCCTGTTTTTTCATGGCATTGTGTACATTTACATGCAAACTAATATTCCACTATTATTAGAATATAGCAATATTCCGAATTTGACAGGTCATGTAAACAGCATATTGCATTTGGATATTCCGAATAAGGCCACTTTCCGAACATAGCATTTTCCGATTAAGACATGTGGGATATGCCGATATTATATGCGTTTTAGAAGCGTTGTTTGGAGGTGTATACAGCCAAGGGGGTAAGCTTCGCTTCAGAACTCGAACCTCCCATGGGATCGCTTTGTAGCAACAAAGCAACAAAGCGAACCTCCCATGGGAGGTTCGAGTTCACCTCCCGTTAGCATTCCGCTGACCCATCATTTTGTTTTTACGTCACTTGACAGCGAATAACTTTACATCTGAAGCGTTTAAAGACTCTATTTGTCCATTGTTTATTTCTACAGAAACACGAAAATGAATAAAAGGCTCCTTTACCTTGTACCTCACGTTATGATTCCGTAGCAGATGTTTTTGTGAAAATAGGCTAACGATTGTGTCATAACCAAGTGACTTACTGTCGCACAGTAGAGGAATTACCGTATAGTACAGGCAGTTTGGACTTCCATTAGCTGTTTAGGTTTAATTACTAATGTTAACTAGCATGTTAGTGATCAATAATTAGCCTGTGCCTATGTTATCTCCTTACATATACCTACACTCTCCGTCTCTATAAGATTGGGAATGATTGAGATTTCTCTTGGCACAGCTACCAGAAGACTTACAACTTTCAGACACGTTGCTCACGTCACATTTACGTCGTCTCTCTCAGTTGGAGGCTGCGCAGTAAAGCAAGAGATCACCGGAAAAGTGCTTCTAATAGCCTTCACTGGTCTCCGTCCAGAGCAACGGGGTCTATTGGTCCATTATATAATGTCTATGTATACAGCCCATTTGGAATATGCATCTCAATCAGGGTTTTTACCGCAGTTTGCGGCGGTTTAGGGCCTCTTGCCTGTTTACTGCTAACGGTCAGCTCTGTGCGTTGCTATGGTTGTTGTTCACAAACCAACCAGCGAACAGTTTGCAGTGCTGTGGTAGTTATGCATGCCCACATTTCTGGTCAGAAGGAGGGTTTTGGATATGCACAAACATCGCAACGCTGACGTTTTCAAGAGGGTGGTTAAAGGAATGAAAGAGGGAGGCTGTGTTTGCACGGTCAAACAAGTCCGCCACTAGCGGAAAACATTGAAAAAAAATCCTATGTTTGCACTGCTGCACGTAAACGGGAATATAAGTGGAATATTCACGTTCATTAGCAATGTAAACAGCGTAATTGGAATATTAACACAGTCAGTGCTGTGAATTTGAATGTAATCAAATATCAATCAGATGAATGCAAACGCTATTATTTTATGATATAATATATATATACAGTACAGGCCAAAAGTTTGGACACACCTTCTCATTCAATGTGTTTCTTTATTTTCATGACTATTTACATTGTAGATTCTTGCTGAAAGCATCAAAACTATGAATGAACACATATGGAATTATGTACTTAACAAAAAAGTGTGAAATAACTGAAAACATGTCTTATATTTTAGATTCTTCAAAGTAGCCACCCTTTGCTTTTTTTGACTCTGCAAACCCTTGGTGTTCTCTCAATGAGCTTCATGAGGTAGTCACCTGAAAAGGGTTTGCAGAGTCAAAAAAAGCAAAGGGTGGCTACTTTGAAGAATCTAAAATATAAGACATGTTTTCAGTTATTTCACACTTTTTTGTTAAGTACATAATTCCATATGTGTTTATTCATAGTTTTGATGCCTTCAGTGAGAATCTACAATGTAAATAGTGATGAAAATAAAAAGGAAACACATTGAATGAGAAGGTGTGTCCAAACGTTTGGCCTGTACTGTATATATATAAATATATATATATATTTATATGATCAAGCTTAACTATTTGGAGTAACACCTTATATGTTTTGGTTGTTATGATTGACAAGGAAGTCTTTAGGTTTTGACATGTCTCAGCTACTTAGCTCTCCAACAGAATGTGACCTCCTGAGGTACCTTGGCCTGTGTATGACTGCAGCCGTGCAGAGTGACCTGAGCTTGCTTTCTGAGCCCTGACTCCCCCATGCCTCTGATCTCTCCACAGCTCGCTGTCTGTACATGTGTAGGTGTCTATTGATTTCTACTGTAGACTCTGCTGGACTCTACTGAGCCGACCATTTATTTCATGTGTCAGATGTGTTTGTGTCCCTGAACACAGCTCGTTTCCTGTCCAACATCTGCACCACATAAACACCCCAACGTGTGTGTGTGTGTGTGTGTGTGTCTGTCTCTTGCCTTTTATTGTGTGTGTGTGTATACACAAGTCTCACTGTGGATTACTCCCCATATATCATCCTGTGTGTGCGTGTGTGTGTGTGTGTGTGTGTGTGTGTGTGTGTGGTTCTCTTCCTTTACAAAGTTTTGGCCTTCCACACTTCTCTTCTATAACCTCACACACTCACAGAGGGGGGGGTGACTGAAATATCTGAGCTTCTCTTCTTCTGCTCTTACTCTATTTGAAAATGCTGTGTCTCACAACTGACTCCACCAAATGTGTCTCTGTCTCTGTGTGTGTGCGTGTGTGCCCATGTGTGCGTGCATGCATGTGTGTGCGTGCGTACGTGTGTGTGTGTATGGTATGTCTCCTTTGTGTTTGTGTGTGTGTAGCAGTCGTTCACTCATCCTCTCCTTCAACATTCCTGCTGAGCAGAGCAGAGGTCACTGCCAGGACAAGTCGTAGTGTGTGTGTGTGTGTGTGTGTGTGTGTCTGTGTGTGTGCATGCGGGGCCTCCTCTGTCCAGGATGAAGGATGGAGGGAGGGAGGTGAAGGAGAGGTGAGAGGGTGGCAGGGAGGGGGTCAACCCACGGTCAAATACAAACGCCTCCTCCCGTTGTCTACTCCTCCTCTACCCACTTCTTCTTCTTCTTCACGTCTTTCTCTTCACTCCATCTTCTCACCCTCTTCCTCTTCTCCTCTGTCGTTCAGTTCCCCTCCTCTCCTGTGTTCCCTACTCACATTCGTTTTGTTTGACTCTTTTCCTCCTCTTTCTCCTCTGCCTGTCTCTCTTTCTCCTGTATTTCTTGTTCTTCTCCGTCCACCCCACACACACACACACACACACACACGCACACACACAAACACACACACACACACACACACACACACACACACACACACACACACACACACACACACACACACACACACACAGCCGTGACCCAGAATGTGACCCTGAGCAGTAATGGATAAAAAATGAGAGTGACCTTTCACCCCTTCCTTCCCTCCCTTTCACCCCTTCCTTCCCTCCCTCCTTCCTCCCTTCTTTATTTCCCTACCTCCTCCCTCTACTGTATACTCCCTCCTTCTTTTCTTCCAACCATTCTCCCTTCCTTTCATCTTTCTTTCTTTTCATCTTTCTTTCTTTCTTTCTTTCTTTCTTTCACTTCCCTCTTTTCTTTTTTTATCCCTCCCCATCCTGCTCCTCATGCTGTTAACTTTATTCATGTGTGCGTGCGTGCGTGCGTGCATGCGTGCATGTGTGTGTGTGTTTGTTATTATTAATTAATTTATTGTGAATTAATGAAGTATTCCTTTGGGAATATTTTGTATTCTCATTCTTAAAATACATTTTTAAAAATCCTTTGTGATCAGCGTCAGTATGTTCAACTATCATTTTAATATTCATTCACTCCCCCATGTCCATATCTGTTGTGTAGATGTTATATACAAATGTGCAGAAAATAGAAATAGAAAACTATTTGCATACAGATGTCTGCCCCCAAATTAGTATTTTCCTTGAATTAGTTGTATTTCAAAAGATTTTGGAATATTTAGCTGCGATGAATGTGATATCAACATGGTGACAGTAGTTTTGATACACGGATCCATTAACTTGAGGCAATCAACACTCAACAGAATGTTGAGTAGATTAAGGCTTGGTTGCACCTCGAAGGAGAAACTAAATCAGATCTATAAAATCAGTCCCAGACATTTAAATCATTATGTGCTCTTCTGTAGACTAACAGTATATTACTCCTAATCACACATCACTGTAACATGTTCCACCGTAAATTTACACTAATATACTGGCAGCAGCGTCACCAGTAAACTACTTTTTATTTACAGTAAGCATACTGTTTTTAAAGTTTATGGTATTTTCCTGTAAATAGACAGTTTCTTACCGTATTATTTGAGTTCACAGTAATATACTGGCTGCAGTGTGATCCTGCCTTTTCCTTTATTTCCCCAAGATGCATTGGTATTAACAGTAATTACCTGTAATCTGTAACATTGCAGTTAAGTGCTGTAATATAATTATTTTCTCCCAGAATGCATTGCCATTTACAGTATGATCCTGTATAACATTAAAACAATAAGATACTTTGAGATTGTAGCTGTAAACTTACATCAAAGATGTGTATATATATATATATATATATATATATATATATATATATATATATATATATATATATATATATATATATGTATATGTGTGTGTGTGTGTGTGTGTGTGTGTGTGTGTGTGTGTGTGTGTGTGTGTGTGTGTGTGTACATATATAGGCCTACAGGCCACAGCATTTAATGGTTTGAATTGGTACTGAACTTCAATTTATTGAAATAGTTTTTCTAATTTTTTATTAACATAGTAAGTACAGTAATATGACTGCAGGTCCCATGTATAGTAACAATGTTCCCTGTTTTGATTCAGACCAAAAACCTTTGATAAGTCTCTCTCCTCCCACGAGTACTGAGTACTGTTTGTCTAAAAATGTTCCACAGTTGACTTAAAAAAAAAAAATCTTTTTACTTTAACGGCAAGTTTAGTTAATATATGACAAACCAAAATCTTAGTTTAAAATATTCCTACATTGCTGCAAACCTTCCAGCGTATAACAGAAGCCCTGCAATGATTTCACCAGCCTTCCATAAATCCTCACAAATAAGGCTCCAACATTCTGAGCACACAGAAATTAAAATCTTGTCATTTTTATTTATTTCATTTTTTTGGATGACTTTTGTGAAAGCAATTTTCATTTTACTGAGCTGTTATTCTGAGTCTTCCCAGGAGAACTGCAATGAGCTGAAATGACTTAATATCATTTAAGCCCGTTGCATAAATAAAACAACAGATAGTTACAGCTGTGTGGTTTAAAAACTGTTCATGTCAGAACTAAAATCATTCATCAATATTAATAATTGCAAATACAATAATAATTTACAACAAGACAACATAATTTGTCTACAATAACAGGTGCAGGAAACATAGCACTACTTGATCAGTGAAAAAACAAAGTTATTGCATTATTTGCTTATATTTCAGTCATAAGTCAAATGCAAAATTGCTGACTTTTTTTAGAGTGAATGTATGACTGGAGATTGTGCTGACTAACTGTTATTATCCAGAATGAGGATGCTTTTAAAATGATGTAGCCAAAATAAAATCACCTGAATCACTACACTGTAAGAAATAAATTCCCTGGACTTTGTCCAGTATTTAAAAACAATAAAAATACAGAACATTTTCTTTTATTTCTAATTACATACAAAGCTCAGTTAGCAAACTTCTGAAATTCAATCTGTTCTTTAATTTAACCCAATTTTTTTTCAACCCTTTTGACACATTTTTCGGTGCCTTTCTCTAAGCTTTTTCAAAACATTTTTCAACACTTTGAACACTTTTTATCCAAGTGCTGCTTAATAATTTATGATAATGGTGTTGTGATTAGCTACGTTAGTTGTCGGAGCACAGCTAAAGGTCCCATAATGCAATTTGAAAAGAAAAAAATACATTAACACAACCCTGAATCATGTTCTATGGACAATTTCTGTTAAAATATACAGTCAAAAAACTCTTAATACACAGATATTTCTTAGACTTTAGAGTGTATATGTCCTGGTAACAGTCATATCAGTTAAATTGTTTGTTTTGTGGTGACTTAAGGAAGATAAAAAACCCAATATCTTTATTTTTGGTATTATTTCTCTCAGCTATATTACACCGTTACTTGACTCTGTAATATCCAGCGGCTGAACTGTTTGCAGGCTTTTTACTGTGCGCCACCTGCTGGTTGGGAACAGTAAACAACTGTCTCCATGTTTCCGCAGTGCAGTCGGTCAGCTGAGACACTTCAACACTGAACAGCCACAAGTATGAGAGGTCAAAGGTCAGAGGCGAGGTGATCAGAGTGGACAGAGGGACATGGCCCTGTTGTCGCCAAGCGTTGGAAACACACAAGATTTCTGCAGAGGAGCTCTTTTTTGCGGCATTCAGGTGAATTGTTTTCTGCAGCAATTTGTGCCTTTTCTGCATCAATTCATGGTGCAAATGTCTTTATTTATGTAAAGGAGATTATAGGTTTTTGAGGTGGGTTGCACTGGCCAGTTTGGTTATATATTTTTTGACAATACTGTTTATTATTTAGAAAGGGTATGAATATGGCTGTTTTTTTTCTTCTCTCCCTGCAAATTAGTTTCCAATGTTATTTTGTATGCCATTTATTACATTTTCACTTATAAAAATGAATAAACTCAATTATTATTATTATTATTATTATTATTATTATTATTTTTTATTATTATTATTTATTATTATTATTATTATTATTATTATTATTATATCAGACAGTACAAAGTGATTTTACAATATAGAAAGCAAAATAGAAACAATAAAACCAGTCAGACACTTAATTTAAAGACATAAAAAATAAACAATGATCATAATAATTATCATAATAATATTATTAAAAAAAACTAAAGCAATGCAATGTACAATAATAGCTCCAGAATTTAAAGAAAAGAAAAAGAGACGGTGTCACGGTGTATTTTTTTAGCCTTTTTTTGTGGATTTTAGCAACATGCATCGGAGGAGTTTACATTCTATAATAAATGTATAGAAACAAATATATAATGGGTATTTTATTTTGTAGTTCAAGTATTATGGAATGTATTTCAAATTATGTATTTGAATTGGACTACTTATAGGCCACTAAATAAACTATTCAGTAATTAGGATTCTGTATTTTTCCACAAGAAGGTGTTTCAGCCGTGAAGAATAACCTCTTTTCAAAGGATGAAAATCATTTTGCATTTCATGTTCAGTGATGAAATTCAAATTCTAAACACATTTTACAATCGTTTATGAAAAATGATATACTGTTAACCTAATCAAATCCATTAACTTTAAACAAATTAAAAAAGTATTAAAAAAAATATTCCTTCCCAGAATTTAGAGGCCTTTTTTTGTATATGCTTATAATTTTCTAAAGGGCTGTTCAGGGGACTTGATTTTATGAATTCAATATTACTTAAGTCTCAGCTTGGCCCTGTTTGTAAAGTATATGATAATATATTACTATATAACTTGTGAAATCCAACAGTTGTATTATAGATTTAAATAAATGGGGTGTCTGAAAAAGGTGTTAATGTGTAAATATGGATGGATTATGATATAATGGGCCTTTACTTCGGACCACCTCTTGTTGAACATATTTCAATCACATTACTATTTTTTATGTATGTTAATATCAGGGCTTTACGCAAATTAACTTTTTTGATCACCAGCCAACATGGCAAGTACATTTTTAAAGTTACCAGCCAATCCGATTTTCAATCCATCACATTTTTTACTAATTTCAACTATGGATGCATCGAATCCAGATTATTTTTCCAAAAACATTGGTTAAGATTCTGTCGAAACCGAATATTGAATCCTACTCCCATCCTCAGTCCATTAACACAGTAAACACATGAATGAAGTAAACAACGTCCACAGCCTCTAAAATAGTTAAATGTAACAACTTATTGTTAAATTCACACACTCTTTTCACATTGTAGGAAAGGACATCGCTATCGCCAGATGAGTGACAATTTTGTTTGGCAAATTTTTGCTAACCAGTGTATGATGAAGGCATGTTGTGAAATGTTTGTTTAAAGCACTTAAATAAGAAATTAATGTTGTTTAGTTTAAAACGGTCTAAAGGAAATGGTAAATTATAGTGTGATTAAAACTCACTATTTACATTATTTTTATTATTATTATTATTATTATTATTATTATTATTATTATTATTATTATTATTATTTAAATTATTTACAAAGTACTTGATTTACAGCTAATATGTGAAAAGCTACACAACCTTATTTGTTTAACAGTAATTTAGTTTTACTGCGAACCGTCACAGGAAGTGCTTTTATTTTGAAGTAGCCTACACAGAAGTTGTCTGTTGTGTACTCTTGCTAGCTTACTGAGATGAACGTGAGACACTAGATGCAAAACATGTCCGTCAAGTTTAAGTTGTTCACTTTCTTGTGTGTAAAACGTGCAACATATTGAACAGTAAATGTTCACAGTAAAATACAAGTGTTTTTGGTCGTCATTTGAAGCCATTCCACTACAGAAGGCATGTTGGGTGGGTGAAATTAGAAAGCTAACATTAGCTAATGAGCAGCAACCGAGTAGGGTTCGGTTCGGTGGAAAAAAGTTCTAAGGTTCGGCAGAAACTGAACCCTGTCAAAATGCCCAATATTCGGCCGAATCCGAACCCGAATCCTGGATTCGGTGCATCCCTTATTTCAACAAATTTTAATAACTTTATTATTTAATTTCCTTGATACCCGACGCTAGGCTCATAGCCAACGGTTGTACGACACGTCACCACATAGTGTTTATGGGAAATGTAGGATTAGTACTACAAGCAGTGGTGCCAGATAAAGATAACGTTTCCAAGCCAAACAGAAACAAACTGCCCAAGTTTCTTGGCGGAAAACAGACCAATCTGGCATCACTGACTTGTTTCTGCAGCCTGCAGATTCAACCAGGCGCTTCGCTTCATTCATCACTAGACTAGTAACTTTACAATTTTACCCACCAAAGTTTATTTTTACCGACATTTGGCGGGTTGGCGTGTGTAACTTTAAAGCGCTGGTTGCTATAGCCTGTGTATGCATTGTGTAGCTTTATTATATGGGGGAAAAATGTAATAGCAAATTACAGATCACACTTGCATTCCCCATACACCAAAAGACATGAGCAGGACATCCTTATACAGTACTTTGAGTCCTGTGTTTCTCTATTGAGAAATGCTAAAAAGAATCACTTTAAAGAGACCCCTTGGAGCCATGGAGTAACAGGGCTTACATCTGGTATTAAGCTAAGTAGGTCTTAACTCAGAGGTGTAAGTCCGACCTAATAGTTACCCCATTTGCACCATCTTGGCTTAAGCCCTCTTCTCGCTGAGACCAGTAATTCTTACGCCTAGTCAGTAGCAGGCGTAAAGTCGAAATCTAAGCACGTTTCTACACACCTTTACACTCTCGCTGCCTGCATGGAAGACCTGGAGAGACAGCGTTCTCTTCCAGGTCGGTACCACCAGTTTATAGCCACAATTATGTCACTATAAACTGATGTTTTAGGGGGAGGGATACCTTTATTACATTGCAGATTCAGATTCTTAATTAACAAATACATTATGAGGCATTATTATGGATAAAAATATAAATTGACTGCTACCTGCCCCATATTTACCAGCTTCAAGATCTTAGTAATGTACATAACAAAGCATCAATATTTATAATCTAATAATATAATGTAATATAATATAATATAATATAGACCTACATTATTCTGAAATGGGCTATCCTGCATACATGTAATTTTTTTTACTTTAGGACGTTTAGTTGTAACAACACTTTAGTATTTCTACTTTTACTGAAGTAAAAGATCTGAGTACTTCTTCCACCACTGGTTCTCATACTGCCTAGTTGCGCAAATACTTCAATATTGGATCATAAAGTAAAAAATGACATAGGTGCAACATCTGTCAATTTATACATTGCACTGCACAACAAAAGAAAAATATTGAAAAGATTTTTTAAAAAAAAAATTTATGAAAATTATTTAAATTTTTTAAATTTTTTTTATTTTTTTTTTTTATATTAAAATTATTTTATAATATATATTTATTTTTTTTTTTTTATTTATTTATAATAATTTTTTTTTTTTTTTAAAATTTTTTTTAAAAAAAAATTATAAAAAAAAAAAAAAAAAAAAAAAAAAAATAAAAAAAAAAAAAAAAAAAAAAAAAAAAAAAAAAAAAAAAAAAAAAAAATAAAATAAATATTAAAAAAAAAAAAAAAAAAAAAAAAAAAAGAAAAAAAAAAAAAATAAATAAATAAAAAAAAAAAATTTAATTAATTTTTTTAATTATGTTTTATAAAAAAAAAAAAAAAAAAAAAAAAAAAAAAAAAAAAAAAAAAAAAAAAAAAAGAATATTTTTTTTTTTTATTTTTTTTAAAAAATAAAAAAATAAAAAAAAAAAAAAAAAAAAATTAAAAAAAAAAAAAATAGTTTAAATTTTTTTTTTTTTTTTTTATTTTTTTTTTTTTTTAAAAATATAAATTTAAAATTTTTTATTTTTTTTTTTTTTTATTTAATTTTAAATTTTTAATTTAATTTAATTTTTTTTTTAAAAAAAAAAAATATATAAAATAAAAAAAAATATTTTTTTAAAAAAAAAAAAATAAAAAAAAAAAAAAAAAAAAAAAAAAGTTGAAGTGAAAAAAAAATAAAAATAAAAAAATTAAAAAAAAAATAAAAATTAAAAGAATAAAATTTTTAAAAAAAAAAAAAAAAATTATTTTTTTTTTTTTTTTTAATTTTTTTTTAAAAAATATTATAAAGAGAAAAATAAATTTAATAAATTTTTTTATTTTTTTTTTTTTTTTTGGTTTTTTTTTTGATTATTTTTAAGAGGAGGGAGTATAATAATATAAAAAAAAAAATTTTTTAAATAAAAAAAAAAAGAAGGAAAAAAAAAAAAAATTTTTATTTTAATAATAGGGGGGGTTTTAAAAAAAAGAAAGGAATAAAGAAAATTTTTTTTGTGAACAGAGTTTACTAAAAAGAAAGGTTGACCTTGTTTGAAAAAGGAGCCACATATAAGAATGACATTTCCTCCTATGCTGCATTCGGAGATCGACACTTTTTGACTGAGAAGATGGCGGATAGTGTAAACAGCAACTGCTACAGTGAGTTGTTAAAACCTTTCTTTTTAGTAAACTCTGTGTACATAAACAATGTTCTCAATGCTCGAGTTCATGTGTAGAGCCCCTGGTGATACTTCGAGCAAAGTTTCATGTTGTGTCGAGCCTTCTTAGTGTTTTAAAAATAGTGATTTTATGCTATCATAGTAGTGCCCCTAGCACAAAAGGCCATTTGACTGAAAACGAGAATACAGTAAATCTTAAAAGTGGCGTTTCCGTCCTAATTATGCTTTTAAACGAAAGTTTGACTCGGGTACATTCACAAAAAGACCCTAGGTTGCATTTTGGCGAGAGTTACGCTTTAAGTACTTTTTCCTGATGATACTTCAGTACAGGACTTTTACTTGTAGCAGACTATTTTCACAGTATGGTATTAGTACTTTTACTTAAGTAAAGGATCTGAATCCTTCTTCTAGTACTGCAGAAGAGTGAAGGCTGTTATAGCAGCACAGTAACGCCCATCATGATGCAATCAAGTGTTTTTCAACTGTCCACATACTTTTGGCCATGCCGTTTCCATTACTTCCTCCGCAAGTAAAGGAAAAAGGTTATCCACACACAAATATATACATAGCCAGGCTCGTCTGTCTGTCTGTCTGTGTGTCTGTGTGTCTGTCTCTGTGTCTCTCTTTGCTCAGTGTTCAGACGGAGTGTGTCGTCTGTCTGGTCTGCTGCATTACACACTCATCAATATTTCAGAGACACTCTCACACATTAATCACTGGATGAGACCTCGTTATCATCTCTCTCTACAATACTGCCTAATTAGACTTTTCTGGGTCTCTCTAACTCTTCTTCTGTCGTACAGTTTGGTGTTTTTCCAAAGTGGTAAATCAAAAGTTTGTGCGTACCCTGTGATAATGAACACACACAGTCAGAGAAAGAGAAAGAGAGAGGGATCACCACACACACACACACACACACACACAACACAATGTAGGGTCTTCGAACTATTTTTAGTTGAGGAAAGAATAGAAGAGATGTAGGGACATATTTGTTTGAACACACACATGCGCAGGCATGCACGCACGCACACACACACACATGCACAAACTGTCAGATAGAGAGAGAGATGTATTTCCTTTACTAACATTTTTGATCATGTGATCCTGTGGAAATCTGAGCAAGCTTCACACAGGTGCTGTTATAGGTAATTATGTATTTCGGATTATTTAGGTTGAAATGGCTTACTGAACAGGAAAAAAAAATGAATACAAGTCAGTGAAGATTAGTAGACATCCACGAGAAGAAACCGCAGTGCTGTTGCACCATCACACAGATGATCTAGCTTTACAGACTTATGATATTAGCTATATCATATTTCTGTTATTTTTGAATGAGCTTTTTTTTTACTTGTCCATCCTTAAAATATTGTTTCGGTTTCTTTTTCAGGATGGGATCAAGGATGAAGGTTCTACTGAGGCTCTGCAGTGATGTCACCATTGTTAAAATATGCAAACAAACCAAATAACATGATACATCACTGAAAATACATGGTGATTATTGATTATACAACACAAGAACAAATTCAGTGCTGTTGGTAGAGTCAAAAATCAGACATCTGGTTGAGCAGAACGATGTACACACACACACACACACACATTCGCACACATGCTCTGATTGTATAACAAAGGAGGACAAAACACAAACCTGAGCAGACACACACATACAGGGCGACACCTGCTGTCTGACAGGTGAACTGCAGCCTCCAGTGGCTCTTCAGTCTGCTCAGTCTGTTGTGTGATATTAGCAGCACAATGATTAAACACAAACCACTAATAATATTTCAAAGATAAGTTCATTTTCATGATTTTATTTTACCTTTAATATGTCAGAAAATAATTTGATTAAGCAATAGCTCACGACAGGCCTTGGTTTGTTGTGATTATATCACAACTAAGGAGCATTGTTCGGCCCGACATTGAAGCGGAATGATGACAACCCCCTTAGCTGTGATATAATCACGGCATATCATGGGCTGAAGTGAACTATTACTTTTATAAAACGGTCATCAAGTATTGCAATATGAAAGTTATAGCCACAATCCAATTCAAATAGATTTTTATTACTGTAATACAACAACAATCATGTTCACAATAACAATAGGCCCTCCTGGGCCGGCATACCGAAGCTGTGCCATGGAATGCAGCACAGGTAACGTTAGCCTACACTAGCAGCTAGCACACGCACGTACATTTCTTTTGCTCAATGCCTAAGAAAGTCAATCAACAACACAAACAAACAGCAGAGTCAGCGGCAGAACAGCAACTCCCATGTTCTGCGAGGTAAAAATACTGTTTTTGTGAAAGGTCTGATGGCTTTGAAGAAAGCATAGGTAACGGCTTCAATTCCCCGTCAGAAAGGGCTGTCTGATGTCAGTGTATAGTGGTGAAAATATTCAAAATATAGCGTACACTTAAAGGGATACTTAGCTGATTTTAAACCAGCTCTGTGGTGGTGCAGCTCAGCCCGAAAAAGTGAGCGTCATGCAGCGATGACAGTTAAGTTTAGGCACCAAAAGAACTAGTTAAGTTTAGGAAAAAGATCATGGTTTGGATTAAAGCACGCCCGGGGAACAAACAAGCGTTTCAATTATTCTGTTTTAACCATGAAGTGAACTCCGCTCTCCGGCTTTCTTCACAAATCGCACCATAAATATATCACTGCTGTGAACCAATCAGATTGCTTGATATGGGCCACGACCCCCAGAGCGTTAACATGTTTATCACTAGCTGAAATATTACAGATTTGATGCGCAAAGAAGTACATTTTTTTAGACATCAAAATCATATTTACTTTTGCAGAACAACATCATTGGCAAGATGTACAGATTATTTTAACAGTATTCCTGTCTGAGCACATAGATGATTAATCATGTGTTAACTAGAGAGCAGCTCTTAGAGGTTACTCCCACACTTCACTGTAGCAGAAGTCAGTTGGTTGATAGATGTGAATTATTCTTGATTTTTATGCCAAATACTGTTTTACTCCTTAGTTGACTCTTTAGAGCTGTTACTTTGAACCGTTTTGGCTTCAGACCCCTTGAAATGACACAATGTCTACTTGTGAACCCTCATTAGTCCTTCCAGAAAGTTTTTTTGTGATTGTTGCAAAAATCCTTGATTATGCGGCACATTTTCTTAAAAAATGCAATGGAATATGCGGGATATTTATGCAATTTTATGCGATGAAATTGCGGGAAAAAGGGATTCCCCCAACAAGCTGCTTTTCACTTCATAACGTTCCCATGGCAACAGGGGAAAATGGCTGCTCTTGTGTGAAGTAAACTCAAAATCTTTCAACTTTCTGCTAAGATATATGAGACTTTTTTGCAACGAAAATGCGGGGATTATGAAATCATGCAAGCCCCGCATATTTTGCGTGGAAATCGGCAATTTATGCTTAAAAAGTGCGGCGTGGGACTGCCTCATCACACTGTTGACATGGGTTAGGAGTAGGAGTGTAAATCACACGTTTTATCACTTACGATATTGTAGGGATTGTATGGACCATGACACAATATTCACTGATATCACAAAGTCTGCCCACGATACGATTTCGATTTGATTCAATTCAGGGGCCTGAGACCGATATAAGACGGTACATATGCCCATTTAACACAATCAGTTTGCATTTATATTGTATATCTATTTACAAAAAGCAACTAAAATATGATTTGACAATTTCAATTCTAAGCTTAGCATTGAAATTGTCAAATCACATTTCCAGACATTTAAACAAACTACTCTTTTTAATTAAAATAATCAATATATATTGGGAATTTAAAAAACGATATGTATCAATATTTTCACTTCGTATCGATAATATTGAATCTTTGAGGACTGAAACACATCGATCCAAATCAATGTATCGTTACACCCATAGTTAGGAGTGGTGATATTTCCCTGGAGGAATGATTTTACTGAAATCTGTCAGTCCATAATATAATGTGGAGCCTTTAGGAGACAGCTGGTCGGCCTTCACTTCAAGGCCACATGTGACGATTTGATCATGTTTCTAATCCTTCCATGCAGAGAATGGACCTTGTCCAGTCCTTCACCGAGGCACAGACGGCAGAAGGAAAAAAAAACATTTGACTGATGGAGCACGAACATTTCGTGGCGTCATTCAGATCGATCACGCCATTTTCAGCAGTGCAGTGTATGAGTGGTGCAGTGAGAGAGCAGCAGATCTGGAGCCAGCTGAAAAACGCTGCTGGGAGTTTGGATGGAAAAGTGATTCTCTGAAGGTTTTTCACTGACAGCCGAGAGTCAGAGTGAGACAGAAGGCTGCAGAGCCTTAACCCTGCTGGGCCTGGCCCGGGGTCAGAGGTCAGGAACAGAGAGAGAGTTACTGGCCAGGCAGTAAGATCACTGGGATCATATTGTATATGAAAATATAACATTAAAATGTTTAAATGTTTAAATGTTTTGGGGTTAAAGGTGTGATGTTTACACTGATAAAATACAGACTGCCTTTATTAGAATTAATTTAATGTTTTGGGGATTTAATATTATTGTTTAATGGTGTGTTTTGTGGTATTAAACCCTCATGTTGTCCTTGGTTCAAATTTGACCTTCTATATCAGAAGTATGGGTTTCTTATTTCTTATAAATTACCCAAAAAGTAAGTAAAATTGCAAGTATTTGACCACTACTACTACTCATTGAATTTTGGGTATTCAATTTTATAGCATTTGAAAGAATTAAAATGATTTTCAAAACTTTGACATACTGTCATTATCCATCAACATAGGTTCCTCTAATATTAGTCTAAATAATTTATCCTTTCAAAATGAGGTATAATTTCCTATAAATGAGATTTACTGACCCTGAATTCCAAAAACAAGTGCAAAACTATTGGTAATAAGTTGGTGTTAGTGAAAAACAGGGTCAAAAACGTCGAAAAAAAGGGACAAAAACCTCAGAAAATGTGTCAAAAACATCAAATAAGGGTAAAAAAAGGTGTTAATATTTACCCCGAAGGACAACAAGTGCATGGTCGACCGGAAGACAACACAAGGGTTAAATAACTGCCCATGCAATAAAATTTCGGAATTAACGTACTTGGTTTAGAGCTGTTTAGAGGAATTACTGAAATTAAGAATGTGTTGGAATATATGTGTACAAGGAAACAAGACCAAATGCACTGTATGCTTACTTGAGGAAATGTAAATGGACTGCATTTATATAGCACTTTTCTAGCCTTAACAACTACTCAAAGCGCTTTGACATAGTACAGGCACCATTCACACACAGAGTCATACACTGGTGGCCTGAGGCTGCCGTACAAGGTCAGATAAACATTCACACACATTCTAATTTTTTTTCCTGCAATAGCAACTATGTGGATGTGCATCATCTTTTTTTTAACTAGTATGTATTTCATAGGCATATTTATTTTCTTTATTAATTTATTTACTACAAAATGGCATTCCATATTCATGCAAAAAGTTACTGAATACACAGCAACACCATTCACTTACATGGCAGTAGTGCACAAACATAGTCATTTATTACACGTCATGTCATGTAGCACGGCCTCTGCCTGAACCTGGAAGTGAGGGTGAGATGATGGGAAGAGGTTAAGAGGTTAAAGAGTGAGAGAAACCAGCGAGGGGCGAGAAAGTTGGACGAGAGAGCCCGGGAACAAATTATTAGTCACAAAATACATATTCATTCTGACTCAAATTGCCAGAATCCATGGCTCTTTCATTATATTTTTCTTTCGTTTCCTAGTTTTCTCCTGTCTGTTTGTTTTAGTCAGCAGAGGTGACAGAAGAGACTGATCAGAGACTGTTTACTTCCTGTCTCCTCAAGCAGCCGTCGCCATGACGACAGGTAAAGCGTGTGAACTCTCTGTAACCTCGGTGACGTGGAAGTCTACCCCCCCCCGCCACACCATCATCCCTACCCCCGTGGGGGTGAATCTGAGGTTGTTACCGCAGTCAGGGGTCACTGGGAGGTTGGAGGACATGCACAAATTGAACATGGTTATTTATTTGCTGTATTTTATTTTTAACCGTACATCTTTTAATTTATGTTTTTGCTGGTGTTCAACATTTTATTCTTGTTAACATTTTAAATACAGATTGAATTATTTTAAATGTAAAGTTACAACTTACAATTTAATTTAATATTTTACTTGGTACCATTGTGCATAATACTTTGAATGAGCACATAGCGCACTTGGGTAGAAAATAAGCCAGTGATTTCAAATGCAGCATGTGTCATTTCTTGTGAGGGACTCAAAAATGGTTCCAATCTGTGCAACCGAAACCCGGTGCTAACACGGCACCGGTCCCTAAACGACCGGTATCTACCGGACTGAATTGCAACGCAGATTTCGGTGCCTCATTTCGGTGCCAATTAAATGCCTTTTGCGCTGCTCTCTGATGCTCTGAAACAGACGTTAGAGGCAACAGTAGCATCGCTGCACGTGACGCGAGTTAACACTTCACTTGACAGCAGGTAACGTTAGCCTACCGTTAGCTAGCAGCTGGATTAAACACGGTTAAAATGCTGACAGCTAAACGGTGTTAAGTGTGACTGTATTTCACTGGAGAGGATTACAACAGCGGGACGTTAAGCAGTGTGAAGCTGCCATGGTCGGAAAAACAACACAGACGGTGCGTTCATTTGAAACTAGTAAGCCTCGTGGTGCATTCAAAGTTATTGTAAAATACCCTATTCCCTATTACCCTATTTTTTTAAGTATCGGTTCAGGCACCGTTTAGGCACTGGCACCGTTTTAAAAGTATCGTTTTAGCACCGGTATCGGAAAAAAAAAAAAACGATACCCAACCCTACTCAATAGTGTCGTATAGAACAGCCCGGCACATATGGATAATTTGCATGCTGCTGCTAAATTGATGCTGTTATACTGTGAGACTGCTGTAGTCAGTGCTGTAGTACTCAAGTCAAGTCGGAAGACGTTCTATTGTCTCGGACTTGTCTTGGACTCGTTGGTATTCTAGTTGGTCTCGACTAAGTCCAGCACTATATGCTTTTTCTAAAGTAACTTCTTCAAAACAAAACCACTAATGATGTGTGCTTGTTCAGAAAACAGGTATTGGTTTAAATCAAAATGCATCTAGAACGGGCATTGCCATTGGTCGCCTGGTATATGCCTATCTGCGTCATTTACCTCAATCATGTGACTTAAATGAAATTGTTATACTCACAGTAATTAATATGGCCTTACTTGACTACAGTGTTGTACTCTGCACTTGCTTTTTTATCATTACAAATAATGAAGCAAAATGGACTTTTGCTTCATTATTTGACTTGGACTCAAACCTCTTTGGACTCGGTCTTAACTCGGTCTTGACTAGTCCTGCTCTTGGACTTGTGGGGGGGCAGCTGCACTAGGATAGAATGTAGATCTTCGATTGGCAACTGCGCTGCTCAATTCCGGGCAGCGCCAGGTGTTTAATGTGGACTGTTTTCCGATGGACAGGTTTCCTCTATGGAGAGAGTCAACAGCTTCAGGTTTCCTCTGTGGAGAGAGTCAGCAGCTTCAGGTTTCCTCTGTGGAGAGAGTCAGCAGCTTCAGTTTCCTCTGTAGGGAGACTCAACAGCTTCAGGTTTCCTCTGTGGAGAGAGTCAGCAGCTTCAGGTTTCCTCTGTAGAGATAGTCAGCAGCTTCAGTTTCCTCTGTAGGGAGACTCAATAGCTTCAGGTTCCTCTGTGGAGAGACTCAACAGCTTCAGGTTCCTCTGTGGAGAGACTCAACAGCTTCAGGTTCCTCTGTGGAGAGACTCAACAGCTTCAGGTTCCTCTGTGGGGAGACTTAACAGCTTCAGGTTCATCTGTGGAGAGACTCAACAGCTTCAGGTTCCTCTGTGGAGAGACTCAACAGCTTCAGGTTCCTCTGTGGGGAGACTTAACAGCTTCAGGTTCATCTGTGGGGAGACATAACAGCTTCAGGTTCCTCTGTGGGGAGACTTAACAGCTTCAGGTTCCTCTGTGGGGAGACAACAGCTTCAGGTTCCTCTGTGGGGAGACAACAGCTTCAGGTTCCTCTGTGGGGAGACTCAACAGCTTCAGGCTCCTCTGTGGGGAGACTTAACAGCTTCAGGTTCCTCGGGATTCACATGAAGAAGAATCTAACCTGGCTCTACAGAGGGGGGTGAAAACTGCCCAGCACATGACCAGGACAGAGCTGCCATCCATGGAGGACTTGTCCTCCACACCCAGCGGTGCAGGAAGAAGGCCGACAGGATTACCAGAGACCCCAACCAACTGTTCTGCCTGCTGCCGTCCGGCCGACAGCCCCGCAGCATCCGGTCCTGCACCACCAGGCTCAGGGACAGCTTCATCCCATCGATCTCTGAACTCTTGAGCTCCTGATCAAGACACTTTTGCATTACCTTATCACTGTCACTATACCGTATACTGTATATACTTGCTAACTGATTATACAAACTGTCTGCACCTCTGTATATATATATATATATATATATATATATATATATATATATTTAACCCTTGTGTTGTCTTCCCGTCGACCATGCCACTTCAAATTTCAACATTTTTGTTCTTTTTCTAAACTTTTCTCAACGTTTTTGTCAATATTGTTCCAAAAAAATTGTCACTTTTTTAATGTTTTTGTCAATTTTTTATACATTTTTTAGTCACTTTTTCCAATGTTCTTTTTTCACTTTTTTTGTCACTTTCTTAAACAAGTTTTTGTCACCTTTGGCGATGTTTTTGATTTTTTTGGTCACTTTTTCTAACCTGACTCCGCCAGATGGATTGCTTCGGCATATTCATCTGGGAACTTTCCGTTTGAGAACTTTTGGGAAGGGGCGAAAATACTGGTTAGCTGATTGGATAAACCATCTGTCTATCACCACCTATGTTGGTGATAGACGGGCTAAATCAATCAATCAGATCAACGAAGCGTATAAAAATACAACCACAAGCCAGGCTACCCCTGCTGCTGCAGAAAACTGGACGGTCTCATGAGGCTACACTTTTCAGCATAAAAAAAAAAAATGTTTTTGTCGATTCTTTTCTTGCGTTCTTTTGTCATAGTTCTGATAGAGAAAGTTTTTGTAAATGGGTCAAATTTGACCCGAGGACAACAAGAGGGTTAATACTTCTCATTATACATATACATAAAATATTTACCCATTTTTATTCACTTTATTTATTTCAAAATACATTCTACACAAATATATATTACTCTATTTATAATTTATATATTTTAGCCCTAAAATTCAGCTGTATTATTATGTCTTAGATTCTCATGTTGCTTTTACTTACTGTAGTAAATTGTCTTTTTGTCAGATATGTCTATTTGTTTCCCTTGTAACTTTAACCTGCTTTGGCAATATTGTATTTAATTACGTTAATTATGAATGATAAAGCAAATCTGAGAGAAAATCTAAAATACAGTAACGGGAGCTTCCTGTGTCTCTCTTTGTTCTCTCTCATTTGAATTTGTCTCGCTCTCTGTGGGATAATCTATCTGAGAGGTTCAACATCTGCTGTTACCACAAACAAACACAAACACACACACACACACACACACACACACACAAAACCGCCAAGACCAGCAGCTTGCAACTTCACGGTTGCAACACACAGACACACCGTGCATAAACACACACACACACACACACACTCAAAAATATTCATGAGCTATTGTTTCCGTTGTTAATAGAGAGAGAGAGATAGAGAGAGAAGAGAGAGAGAGACACTTTAAACTACTACTTCACTTGTTCACCCTCTCCCTCTCTCCCAGGTTGTTTCCATGGAAACCCAATGATTTAATTGTTATATAAAGCGTCATACTGAGTTTCACCTTCAGAGCAAACACAGACACACACACACACACACACACACACACACACACACACACACACACAGACAGACAGACATCTGTGAGGCGGCCGTGCGCTCTCCAGTAGCGGAGTTAAATGTGTGAATGGAGGGCTGTAAATTCACCACAGAGAGATTTACAACACACACACAGCAAGTCCAGGTGGAGGGATTTACAGTCTTATGGGAGACCGCTCTGTCTGTCTCAGTCAAATTCAAATAGGCTTTAAAGAATTAGCTGGACATTGTGGGAAATATTTATTCGCTTTCTCGTCGAGATTGAGACGAGAAGATTGATATCTCATGTCTGTTTGGTAAATAAGACGCAACGCAGCTGCTTAGCTTAGCTTAGCATGAAGACTGGAGACAGCTATAGCCTGGCTCAAGGTTATAATAGTTTTGAATTTTCAATTAGTTTTTGAGTTTATATTTTAGTTTTGACTTTGTTATTTAATTTAAGTTTAGTTTCAGTTAGTGAAGTTAGTGTGTTTGCTGGTCTTAGTTTAGTTTCAGTTTTCCAGAAATATTTAATTGTAATTTTTGTATATTATGTTTTAGTTTCACAGTGGTTTTAATCTGTTTTTGTTAGGGCCAGCAATAATGTCTCAGAAGTATGAGCTATACAAAATACATTGTTGGAGAATGGCCATGATTTCTAATGTTTAATCTTTGCGCAACTTTAGTGTCTGATGTGAGGCAATTAGGCACAGCGGCAATTTCATTTCTGTGGTTCAATGTCACAAGAGTTGGCGGAAATTCATGCCGTCTCCTTTTTTTCAGAGGTGGAATATTATAGCTAAAAACTAAATCATTTTTATTTTATTTTTATTCATTTTTAAACCTGGCAAAATAGTTTCAGTTTGGTTTTAGTTTTTCTTGAAGGTTTTAGTTTTCATTAAGTTAAAATATTTTTCACTGTTAATTTTCGTTTCGGTTTACAGGCCCTGTCTCTGTTCAAAGGTAACACAATCGACCTACCAGGACTCTTTAAAGATCACTAATTGACCAGTCCAAGTGATTTCTCAGTTGGGCGTAGTCACTTCCTGTCAACACTATGAGATTGCCAGGAACTTTTATGCCTGCTTGTTTCTATTGTCCCAGCTGTGGGCACTCAGTCTGTACTTTGTCAACACGTTCAGTTCACGTCCCTTAAAAAAAGCAATATTTGCATGAGTCATAGGCATAATTTACATTGGGGATGGAGGGTTACAAAAACCTATTGTAATTTCCTTTAAAGACATTTGTATGGAAAAAGGGCACAAATTGTTGCAGAAAAAGTCACCAGAATGCAGAAAATGAAGTGTTTGACATTTAAAATTTCAATTTTGCTCAAAAGTGGAAATCTGAACTCCCCCCCCAATGTTGAACCCAAAGTTACGCCCTTGGCATGAGTAATGGTCAGTCATTTCGCTAAAGCACTAAAAGCGTCTTGTTGTATCTGTCGTGCTGTGTGACTCAGCAGACAGTGAAGCACGCTGTCCAACTCTTTTGGACCAGATCTTCCACTGCTCCAAAAATCCTGATTGAATTAGTTGAGAAATTGGTTTATTCTACTGAGCGGTGCTCTGTGCTGTCTAATCGTATCAGACTGCTGACCTGAGATACACATGTTGTAAAATCCCATTGATGCATAAAAACACATCTCTTCCGACTGCACCTTAGCTAAGAGGATGAGGCTATACTATTATATTAATAAATTACACTTACATGTCGCACTTACATGTGGCTCTTTGTAGTTTGTCTTCTTTGAAGCTCATGTACTTGTACTCGATTCTTGCTGCTCTGAGTTACACCTTCATGGAAGGTCGCTTTGGATAAAAGCATCAGCTAAATGACATGTAATGTACAGTAATGTAACATGTCACCAATACAAGAGCTTGACATTTAGGCTTGTCTTTCCTGTTTTGCTCCTTCAGCTACAGTACATAAGGCATTCTGGACACTTTATTCTATCCATGGATAGATGTTTGCACACATCCCAGGCGATCAGAGTCAGGAAAGAAAAAAGGTAGAAGGTGTCTGCAAACTGGATTAAACTGTATTAGACTGAAACAACCAATTTTTCAACCCCACTGGGTCTCCACCACGCGCTTGGTCGGAACTCTTGGCATCACTTTTGACGCTCTGGGTCCGGAGGTACGTTTAACTGACATGCGGCACAAGAACGGGCCAGTTAGGGTTAGGAAAAGATCGTGGGTGGGGTTAGAAAATGTACATTTCAGTGACACGCGGGACAAGAACAGGACATGAACCCCAGTCTTCTGGGGGAAAGTCCTGTGTTGTTTGACCCATCCACCTCCCCAACCAAGCTACCTACGTGGAATTTCAGGCTTTTATAATACTCCCTACCATTGTCGGCGCTCTTAATACTTCATCATCTAAAAGCGTCGTGGAGCTGCTGCTCTGCCCGATGCGTTTCATACAGACGCTGAAGGGTGCTTTTTGCGTCGTATCTGACGCTGAGAGACGCTGACCAAGTGTCCATATTTGACGAGTTGGGAGTGAGAACTGGTTGTCCCTGAGGAACAGCTCTTGGCTGTGAGGCAGTTTTGGTGTAAAAGCATTTTTTCCCATACACAATCATTGCAAAATGCACAGTATGAATGCACTTTACAATGATAAGCTGGCAGATTGACCATTGTGAAATGTGTAGCTATTTTTGCAACAACGGGGCTTTGATTTCTCACAGAAGAAAACAAAAGCAGCTTCTCATTTCTAGCCGACAACAGTCATTTGAAATGACGACTTTTGCCATCAGCTGTAGCTAACTCCATGAGTTTGTCGGTCTAGCAGACTTTTTTATGTTTCTCGTTTTAAAAAGAGGAATCTTGTAAAAGCCTCTTAAATGTGCACTTGATGGCTGCATGCAAAAAGATAGTTTCATGTCACCACAGACACCTGTCTGGATATGATGTTAACAGTCAACAGCTGATGTATGAGCCGGTGAAGCATGAATGGCAGAGCTGATAACCAATACCAAACTACAATGTACAGTACAGGCCAAACGTTTGGACACACCTTCTCATTCAATGCGTTTCCTTTTTATTTTTATGACTATTTACATTGTAGATTCTCACTGAAGGCATCAAAACTATGAATGAACACATATGGAATTATGTACTTAACAAAAAAGTGTGAAATAACTGAAAACATGTCTTATATTTTAGATTCTTCAAAGTAGCCACCCTTTGCTTTTTTATTAATAAGGGAATACATTCCACTAATTAACCCTGACAAAGCACACCTGTGAAGTGAAAACCAGTTCAGGTGACTACCTCATGAAGCTCATTGAGAGAACACCGAGGTTTGCAGTGATACCAAAAAATGCAAAGGGGGGCTACTTTGAAGAATCTAAAATATAAGACATGTTTTCAGTTATTTCACACTTTTTGGTTAAGTACCTAATTCCATATGGTTCATGCATAGTTTTGATGCCTTCAGTGAGAATCTACAATGTAAATAGTCATGAAAATAAAGAAACACATTGAATGAGAAGGTGTGTCCAAACTTTTGGCCTGTACTGTAAAACAGCATTATATTTTACAACTTAAACCTCACTGAAAAATAAATAAAATCTTACATAGTTGTTATTATTGTCCGTATGATTCTCAACATTTTCAGCACAGCTCAGCCGAAAACGGCAATAGAACACATTTAACTAGGAAGACACATAGGATAAAAACGAAGCATTACTATTAATGTTTCTGTTTTCTTTACGTCCAGATAATTCCTTTTTACAGCTTGGAAATATCTTCTAAACTGAGTCCTTTGTGATTTTATAGAGACAGTAATAGGTTTTGATTTCAGTGCATTTTAAACACTGTTAACTGCACACATGGCCATTGACTTCCAAATCGAATCGACACATCAAGCAGAGGAGGTGAAGGAGGCGATTAGAGGGGCTTGTGACTGTGTGGAGACAGACAGCGAGGCAGGAAGGTAATTACTGCCAACATTAGTACTGCTTTTTAAATGTAGCAGAAGTTGCGAGCGCTCGCCAACCTTTTAACAGCTTCAGGAGAAATTCTAAAAGGCAACTTCAAGTGTGAAAACAAGCAGGGAGAGGAGATTTTTAACAAGATGGAGACGGATAGAGATGGAGCAAGGTGATTATTGTGGTTGTTATTGCCTTTTAAAGGGGCATTACGCAAAGTGTTATCGCCCCACTGCGCTTTCTATGGAGCTAAAGCGTTGCCTAACACTCTGTGCGTGTTTGTGTGGATGAATTTGAGAATAAAGTTGTGTGTGAGATACACACATGATGTGCGTGTTGAAGCAAGAACAGGTTTCCCCCTAATCATTCAGTCACCTTCCTAATCAGCGCATGTCTTCCTGAGCAACAACCTCACTTCCTCCATCAATCCACTGCTGTTCCGTGTTGCCTCGGGCAATAACTCGCCTGCACACTATCAGCCACATGTTACCCAAGTCTTTATTAGGAGGTTTCCTGATTAGGTAAACTGACCTGGAAGTATCTAAGGAGAAGCAAAGAGGTTCCACTGTTTCCTTTTCTATCTCATTTAGCCTAGGAAATACAAAAAACATCCTCCGACTGCAGTATATCATGTCACTTTTTATAATGGTTGTATAGCATGATAGCAGGAAAAACATACGTTACGGTAACACTTTATAATAATGGTACATGAGTTATCGTGAATTCATGCATGACTTCATGCATGAAAAAAACATAAATACATTCATGTAGTACTTCATGAACTATCAGTAATGTTCAAAGATCAATAGTATCTCATGCATGACTTAATGCAGGAACAATACGTCAATTAATGCATGATTTAGTAATGATGTTCACGTCTTTTTCAAAAAATTGACCAGTCAAAGCAACGTACATATATTCTGAAGAACTGTAGTGCTGTAATCATGGTTGACTAAACATAACTTCTTCATGACTTCATCATGTTTGTGGCCCTTCAAATAATGTGCTGACCTGGACCATCTTTAACATTGATACATAGGATGTGATTAATGTTTATTAATGTTGCATAAAATGAAATATCTTAAGAATTAGGAGGAGTGGATTGGCAAAATGATAAATGATATTGAGGTTAATACATTGACACAAAATACAGTATACTGCAGATGCGGTGACATATTTTTTTTTTTTTATAGTTGCTTTATTCACAACAACATGAGGTACTTAAACAGTATTGCCTGAGAAAAATGCTCACCAAAGTAGGATATTTATGAATTATACATTGGGCATCTGGTAAGGATGCCCAAACCCAGGAGAAAACCCAGGACTAGGTGGAGGGATTATATCTCCACCCTGGCCTGGGAACGCCTCAGGATGCTCCAGCCAGAGCTGGTTAATGTGGCTCTAGAAAGGGAAGTTTGGGGTACCTGCTGGAGCTGCTGCCCCCTGCGACCCGACCCCGAATAAGCGGACGAAGATGGATGGATGGACCTCCAACACCAGCTCAAGGGGATCCTATCCTATGTTCTATCTTCATACACTCAAACTTTTTCTTTTTCTATATACAGTACTTCAAGTTAAGCTCTCCTTAGTGAAATAACCAACAACACATATGATTGTTATGAAATGGAAATAGTTAAGTTTAGGCAACAACAATTCTTAGTTAGGGTTAGAAAAACATCAGGGATTGGTAAAACTAATACAGTTTAGTAAGGAGCACTTTGTCAAAATAGATTAATTCATCTGCAATTTGTATTTGGCGGTATGGCTCTGTTCTGGGGCCTCCCCACACACCTCCCTGCCCTTCCATGTGTATACATGGAAAGCCTTAAACAGGGAGAGCAGCAGTGCATGATCCCCCAAAACCACCATACCAGGCAAAACCTCCCTGCCAATCCACGAGCCTACATGAAAAGCCTTAGCAGGGAGGGCAGCAGCAACACTGCACTTCCACGTGCACGAGGCACGAAGAGCACAACTTCCTGCCCTTTCATGTGCATACATGGAAAGCCTTAAGCAGGGAGAGCAGCAGTAGCAGGAACCATGTTGCATTAAGAAAAGTCGATATAGCATTAATTCCAATGAGAGTTGCTCAAAAGCGCATGATGCAGTCATGGAGCTCTAAAATACTCAGATCTTCCGTGTCGACTGGCCCATAACAACAAGATGATTAGGGTTAGCTAGCACCGGCAGCTTGGGAACAGAGACGCAAACAATGCTACATCCACGTTACAGCTTTTACAGCCTTTACAGGCTTTACAGCATACAGCACTCGGATGCATCATAAGCTAATAAACATGATATTCCACAGCCATTATAACCATAATTACAACTACAGGAGCCCTGAGTGCGATGCTTTTTATTTATTTTTTTTTTCAATTTATTTTGAACATAATGGTTTGAACAAGGACCATGCAAGTGTTCGGACTGGTAAGCTGATGCTTAATACATCCATGGTATACGTGGCGAACTCATGAGCTCGCCGTTTCATTGTCTAAAATATTCACTAACGTTAAACATTGTGTTTTTGTTGTTCCTGATCATTTACCTGCTTATCTAAATAAACGATGGATGTATTTAGACAACCAAGGAGATGTAATCATTATGTCGTGCTACTAGCGAGATACTAGCTAGCCCTACTAAGGTTAGCCTGCAGTTTTGTGAACAGAGCTTCTCTTAATACATTCATGGCTTCATCCCTCGTCCACGTTACAGGCTTTACAGCATTTAAGATGTAACGTTAACGTTAGCTACCTAACTAGCTCCATTATTTAGCTTGACCTGCATTCTGCTTTTTTAGCTTTTGCAATAAACCACTCAACCAGGTCGAGTGATAATGACACTGTATTAAAGTTACAAAAAACATTTTCCTTATTTTAAAATGAATTATCTCAATTTAAGATTAATACTGAAACTCTCACTCATACCCGATAGCCCCAGCAGTTTGTGAAACGCTAATGGCGTTA
The DNA here is from genome assembly GCF_010015445.1 of Perca fluviatilis. NCBI lineage: Eukaryota > Metazoa > Chordata > Actinopteri > Perciformes > Percidae > Perca > Perca fluviatilis. The sequence continues at coordinate 31,751,966 of NC_053126.1, read as the reverse complement.
CATCCACGTTACAGGCTTTACAGCATACATATATCAATACATCCCTCAGATGTATCATAAGATAATACCATGGATGTATTAATAGAACACGTGGTGAATTAGCTACAGGACCTCGGGAGAACCGTCATATGAGCCTGCGCAGTGCATGGCGACGTGGGTGGGCGCAGTCCCGCAGGTCTACTTGTGTTCATTATGCACGTTCATCATGCCTAGTTTAATAACTCTGGATTCGGCTACTAGTGAATGTTAAACATTTTTAAAACATGACGTTTAGAACAAGGACCCTTTAAGTGTTCGGGCTGGCAAGTTCATGTAGCCCAAAAACAATTATCCGCTGAAATATAATCTATGGGAAAAGTCTTTCTGGGCCAGAGGGGCAGTTCCACCATTGGCCGATAAGCCCATGGTTGCTTTAAGACAGGGCGCTGTTCCTGGGGGCTTGGTCTAGCGGTGGAGGTATAGCCACGGAAGTGGGCCGGGCCCGCAGAGCCAGCTGCTGGAGCTGAACCTCGGCCCCTCTTGCGGTGGCAGTGGAGTCAGCGTTTCTCCTGGGGGCAGAAGAGGCGGATGGCAACAGAGTTCCCATCACCGCTGGCCTCCCCGGCCTCAGATTGAAGGAGCTGGGACGTCGCACGTCGCAGTCGATCCGCCAAGAATCATCCCCTTGGACGTGGGTCAACATGACGAGCCGCAGGGCGAGCAGCCCGGTGCTTCCCATGTGGCAGACATCTTGCAAGCACTAGCAGAGATGCAGCAAGGTAGGCTGGGAAAAGCAGTTTAAATAGAGCGTGCTATTTGGATATCCAATCAAAAGAGGGAATCAGCTGAGCCATCAGCTGGTGTGCTGGCTAAGGAACTGTCAGCTATAAGCTGAGATAATAGCCAAGCTTGACTCCGTGACCTGCCAGAATTTACGCCATGCTTAATCTTTTGCCAATTGCTTACACACGTGTTGCGGAATTTGGCTCATTGTGTCAAAACACTTGGAGATAAATAACTGTATGTGCTTTTGTTGCCTTTGTTTAAGGCATGGTTACAAAAGGTCAAGGTTTTGATGCTTTTGTCTAACCATTCACTTTTATTGTGTAAGCATTCAGCAAAAACTGTAAAATGGGGACGTAACGTGACGTCACAGACCTCAACGCGTCATTGACTAAGGTCTGTAACAGTCATATGTAAAACTTTCAAAAAGACAGTTGACTTTCGGTTTCACATGGGACACAATCTCCAGTCTTCTAAGTGAAAGTCCTGTGTTTGTTTGACCCATCCAACAATAGATTTTCTGGGCGAGGACGGGCAGGAAATAACATTAAGCTAGACATGCTGTTTCTTTTGGAATACTTGTCAGATGTAATAAAGCAACTAGCCTCCGGCTTCAGGATTAGCTGACAGAGCAAGTTTAGCTGCTCCTTAAAGTCTTAACCTCCTCCTCAAAAACCCTTACAGCTGCACTAATTCATGTTTTTATGTTACTGAAGCAATGACTATATTATGTGCAATGTGAAAGGTGTTGCTTACAGTACAACCTCATAAAGTACATTCACCAACTCTGCAGTTCACCTCAGCTCTACAGAGCATTTTAGTCTCTTTTAGCTCTGTGTAAACTTCACTGTTTTAGTTTAATCTCACCGCTTACCTTTATAAAGTCATAGCCTATGTGCTAAACTTAAAACTAAATAATAAATTATATATCAACTCAAAGTTGGTGCTAAGATCATTGGTCAACTCTTTTTTTAAGATACATTTTTGGGCATTCCAGGCCTTTATTTCTACAGGACAGATGGAGACATGAAAGGGGAGAGAGGGGGAACGACACGCAGCAAAGGGCGCATGCTCCACCAGGTGAGCTACCAAGGCACCCACATATTCTTTTTAAACAACCCACAAAAATAGCATGCTCAGGCTTGCTAACAGCATCTCTTCTGACTCCATGTTATGTTGTAATGAATACCAACTTCTGCCTTCTGACGTACGATTAAGGGTCCCTATCGTTTAGATACAACAGGCATGTCATCCCCCTCTCTCTCTCTCCTTTAAAGTCTTAGCTGTCCTACTAAAAATGGCAATTTTTTTTTCATCTTAAATAAAAAATAAGATTACTTCATTGGGGTAAGGGGACAACTTTAATTATATGGTAATCACAGGTTAAAAGCAGATAATATATAGGTAAAATAAGTTTATGGAACAATCAAGGTACTGCAGAATCATCCAATATTAATAGTCTATAGTGATGGGCTTGGCGAGTTCGGTGACTTTCCCTGTCAGTAGAAACAAAGTAAAAGATTGACGAATGCCAGAACTCGTATTCTCTTACAGCTCTTCCATCTTTCCTCTGCATGTAGACACTCTTAATGAACGTTGGCACTGTTCACCAATGGAAATATCAAAGTGCATCAGTGAATCAATATGACGAGTGTCAAATGGACTGGATGCCATAACTTTAGCTGCTGAAGGCCTTCCTGGACTGTGTCAATGTTCACTTGGATTCAAGAAAAGAAACAGAGGGAGGGGGCTGGGACAGGAACGATCGAAATGTATTTCTTTCTTCTCTCCCTTTCTCACCTACAACTTCTCTTATTCTTTCATCACTCATTCTCTTTCTCTCTCTTTCTTTCTCTCTGAAATGAAAATGGAGGGGAACGAGTGTATTTGTAGCCACGGCAACAACAACATTATCGTTAATGGTCGCTGCGGAGACGCTGGAGTTGTAATGGCTGACAGTGCTCCGTCGCCGTGGGTTACCAGCTGGGTCAGACACACACACACACACACACACACACACACACACACACACACACACACACACACACACACACACACACACACACACACACAAATTGGATGAAAGCAGTGTCTACTCCTCTCCTCCTTTCATTCAGATCCACTTTGCATTGATTTTGCAGTTTGGCTGAAAACGCAACAACTCTGTGTCTCTACCTCCATGATGGCTCCACCTAAATCAATCACACACACACACACACACACACACACACACACACACACACACACACACACACACACACACACACACACACACACACACACACATATTGTGTTTTGGACAAGTGGCTTGTCTGAGTGACGCCAGACATTCACAAACACACACACACACACACACACGAGTGCTGGTGACGCCAGGCTGGTAGCAGTGGATTAAGTCAGTATTGAACTCAAACACTAAGTAACCTCATAACTGCCTGTCTGTCCACCTGTCTGTCCAACTGTCTGTTTGTCTCTCTGTCTGTCTCACTCTTTATACCGGGTTCTCTCTCTCAGCATGTTTCTCTCACTTTCCAAAGACTGAAAAGCTCAATTCATCTTTGTATCTGCCTGATGTGTATATGTATATGTGTGTACTTGTTTAATATGATTGTAGACACTTCCTTGCACTTTCTTTTACGACTGAGTGTAACTCTTGTTGCAAAGAAACAGGGATCAAAACCAAACCCCACAGTACAACACAGCAGACCACAGTATACCCTACAGAGTGTTACAGTATATTCTATGTATAAAGGCAAATGTTTGATTCATTCTTATTCCATATTTTTTTAGTACGGTCAAGTTCTTTAGTAGGTCAGTGTGTTATAAGTGATGTTTGCTTTTCTGATTTTGAGACATGTATGAAGTGTTTGAGTGAGTTTTGGAGGTGAGAGTAACTGTTTGGCCAAGATGCATGTTGGTAATGCAGACTGTATAAAGAAGTTTAAAAAAAAAAAAGAAAAAAATAAGCTGTTTCAGTATTGACTCGTGCTTGTTAGCAGTTGAAATTAGCAAAGTAACATTATTACTTATTCCATAAGTTATGTGTAACACCCCGCTACGCCCTGCTATGCCCTGCTACAACTATTATTTCACATATAGTTGCACCTTTATTGTTGCTACAACTAACTAACTAATTGTTACAGACTGCTATAATTATTATGAATCATATATCTCTATATCTGTACATCTGTATCAGTGTCTGTGTCCAAACAGGCAGTGACAGATGCCGTCCACAAATAGCCTGGGTCTGAGGTTTCTGCCTAAACAAAGGAAGTTTTTCCTCACCACTCAAGGGTTCTTCCTAAAAGGAAGTTTTTCCTCGCCACTGTTGCACAAAATGCTTGCTCGTGGGAAATTGTTGGGTCTTTGTAAATTATAGAGTGTGGTCTTGACCTGCTCGATCTGTAAAGTGTCTTGAGATAACTCTTGTTATTTGATATATACATATTTGATACTATAAATAAAATATAATTTAATTGACTTGTAGGCCTGTATATTGTTGGGTACTTTGAAGTGTAATAAAACATGGTATTTTATAAACTACATGTGTTGTGAGTGCAAAAATCTTAACTTGTAAAGTAACTAGTAACTAAAGCTGTCAGAATAATGCAGTGGAGTAAAAAGTTCAATATTTCTCTCTGAAATGTAGCGGAGTAGAAGCAGAAAGTGGCACGAAAAGAAAAGACTCAAGTAAAGTATAAGTACCGTCAAATTTGTACCTAAGTACTGTACTGGAGTAAATGTGCTAAGTTACATTCCACCACTGGGAAAGAAAAATTAAGGGTTTATAATTTGTAAGCTGATATTCAGACGTTTTAACTGTATATACTATATTTTATAACATACATACTGTAACTGTGTACAAAATAAACATAAAATGACACATTTGACATGAATATTGAATACTATGTACTTATTATATTGATTAATAACATTCATTTGTAAATACCTATTCACTCTTCAGGACTACTGAGCAAACCCCTTCTGCGTATGAATACCATGACTTACTACAGTGTGTTTAAAGCCAGTTAGTATTATTTATAACGCCGAATCAGGGGTTAAAGTGTCTCCCATTCACAACAATACTAAACCATAGCATTTACCATCACATCGGTTTAAAGGGGTATCATTTACCTCATAACTGTCGCCCTATTCCTCTCACATTATTATTTTAGTATTATCATTATCAGGACTCATTAATATTAAAATGACTAAATGATCATTATCAGAGTTTGTGCTAGTAATAGTATAATTAAACAACATAATAATATGATACAACTTCAATAATTACTTTTAGCATAGCTGTAGTGATGTCACTGTGGTGTTGCAGTTTTAAACATACACACACACACACATAAATGCACATAATACACAAACATACATACTTTGCAGATGACCCCATTATGAACTTTAGCTGCACGATGGAGAGAGAGAGAGAGAGAGAGAGAGAGAGAGAGAGTGATGAGGGAGATAGACAGGAGGACGCCGCTGTCTCGATTCTTCTCACACACTGTGTCTTCTGTCTGTGTGTCTCACTGTGTTTATCTTTATTTGTGTTTGTGAGAGAGTGTGTGTGTGTGTGTGGGTCAGAGGTTAAACGTTATCAGACACACTCCTACTATACATTTAGAGCGATTCTCCTCCTCATGACTCATTTCCTCCTCTCTCCTTTCCATGCCACATCTCTTATCTCCTCGCCCATCTCTCGTCCCCTTCTCTACATCTTTTCTTTCCTCTGCATGACTCCTGACTCCTTTGTGCTCTCTTTTCCATTACTGTGACTCTTCTTCCTTTTTCTCTTCATGTCCTCTCTCCTTTCCTCTTCTCTCCTCTTTGTTTATCTTCTTCACTCCTTTTTGCTCTCCTCTCCTTCCCACGTCTCCTCGCTATGTCTCATCTCCTCCCCTCCCTCGTCCCTCGTTCTCCTTTCCCATCTTCTCCACTCCTGTCTCTTTTCCTCTTCTCTGTCTCCTTTCCACCTTTCCTACTCTCATTCCCTCTCCATTCAATGTCTGCTTTCCCTTTCGCGCCTATCCATGTTCCCTCTCCTCTGCATGTCCACTTTCCTCCTCTCTCCTTTCCATTTCTCCTCTCTATGGTCAAGTTTATATCCAAATATAAATCATATTTGCTGAAACATTATTAATCAAGGTGTATGTTCACTAGCCCAGTGTTAAGCTGGGTTTCCACAGGCAGCTTTTTTCAACTGCAACTCCGTGGTCTGGTCACAAGCAGCGGATTTCAAGCGGAATTGTGTCACCACAACATGATACCGACGGTGTACACGTTTGGCAGACAATGAGTTGTTGGTGTTGATATAAGTTTTCTATCATATTATATCTGGCATCGTATTCTACTCCAGTCACACACTTTGCTGTTTAAAATGTTGTGTTTAGTTTAGTTTAGTTTGAATAACAGTATATTACTAGCAATTGCATTGTAGTAACGTTAGCATTAATGCTAACGTTACTACAATGCTACTACTACTAAAACATATATATAAAAACTCACCGGGAATACCAACTGCCTGGGCAACCCGCTGCCAAGCTAGCTGTTAACATCCCTGTAGTCAAAGATGTATCACAAAGTAAGCCATAGGAAAATCACAATCTTTTAGTTTGCACATATAGCATGTGTGTATACACGGTAGAATATATTGGAGGCACGTTTGCGAGTCTGCCCTCTCATTGGCTAGCGCTCTGCAAAAGTTGACTCAGAGTCAACTATGGGAGAGAGGGGAGAGCGGTGAACATCCAGGCACTTTTGCCGCTGTCAGCGGATTTCGCTCGTACCGCTGTTCTCATAGGGAATTAATTTAATCGCTCCCCTCTGCCGTTATTTCAGCTGCCTGTGGAAACCCAGCGTTAGGGGGTGCCCTGCAGTCAGTAAACACATAGGCGTCGATTTCGGTGGGGATGGTGGGTACGCGTCCCCACCACATTCCGTCATGAGTCATTTTGTACCCGCCACTTTTTTTTTTTAAACCTCGAACTCAATTTAGTTAAAAAAATAAAGTTTATAACACATAGGCCTATAATTCGTGAGCGACAGATACCAACAAATCCACAAAAAGCTCTATCCCCACAGGACAGGCACAGACACAGCCGCTCTGCTGCGGACCTTATAGGACATATGAGAACCGTGGGGAGTCAACCCACAGCCGCTCCGCTGCCCTGCTGAAAATGTGAAGCAGAAACGCTTAACGTCAGATAACGTCCATAATAATAGGACTTTAATGTGATTTGGTGATCACTGATTGTTGTTGAGGTAGTGCTACATTCTGCCACGTTAAGCTTTTTCCTTATAGGCTAGATAAGCATTTCTGCTTCATTAGAATGAAGCAGAAACGCTTATCAGATAACGTCCATAATAATAGGACTTTTCCAATTTAATGGGAGAGAGAGGAACAAGAGTGATTAGGAGCATCTTCAGCCAGAGAGGACATTATTTCTTCAGCTTCTTCTTGCGTTGAGGTGGGGCTTGCAGCAGGTCAATCGGTCGTGCTATTAACGTCATCGCTACACAATTTCTTAGTAAAACCAAAATGAATTAAACTGCCTTGTTTTCTTTTTACCATGGCTATATGACGCTTACTGCAGAATGGATTTCAAGGACTTTGCCAATATTTATATTTTTTCTGCTAATCTTTAAATTAACATGTCCTAAACATGAGTTGAATTTGCACCGCAGCACCGCCACGCCTTGATGCTTGCGTAGTTCGCACCCTGCATTAAACCACGTTAAGCGTTTTAGAATTTCTGTCTAATGGTTTTTGAAAACTTAAGGCTTCTTCTTCTTAAAACGTGTCGGACGTCATCCCATTTTTTAATACATTTTTATTAATTTACAAGTTATCTGATACATTAGACAGCGTCTTTCAAAACATGACCTCCGCAAAAGACAAAAAAAAATGAATATCATCAGGGTTCTAAATTAGCACCGTTTACCAGCCAAATGCTGGTGAAATATGCAAGTGGCTGGTAGATTTGCTTCACTCACCAGCCAAAAAACCCAACGGTAATCTATTGAATGGCTGGTAATATTTGAACATTCATTAGCCATTTGGCTGGTAGACGAAAATTCTAATTTTGAAGCCTGAATATCATTGTACCCAGCACTTCTGGAAATGCACTTCCAAATGCGTCTCTGACCCCAGCACATTTCAAACCAAACTGACGCCCATGAGTAAACAGCACAAAAAATGCACAATAATGCAATCAAATTCCCATCGTTTTTGGTTAAAGTTATGGTCAAGGGTTACAAAACTGGGATTTGGCAGGTAGGGGAACACAAACATTGTGTGAAGGGGAAAAAATGCATTAGGGTCGGGGGTAACACTTGAAATACATTCATTCTCTTTTATTCATTCTTACGGTGGCTGACAGGGGCAAACGCACTGCAACTAAAAAAAACACATAAATAGATAAAACACAAGCAAATTAAGGAAACATCTTCATTCATTTTATCAAGCATTTAGCAAACGTGCTGCAAATACACACAACACAACCAAATACACAAATGCGCTGCAAATATAGAAACTAAGCAAAAAGAAAAGCACGCAACCCCCGAAAACACAAACGATGCAAAAAGAAAAGCACACATACCCCGAAAACAGAAACAATGCAAAAAGAAAAGCACACATACCCCGAAAACAACCAGTTTACACAACAGAAGTTCTCCAGGCCTCTCCAGGCTTCTAGGGGGAGAGCTAAGTGGACCAGACTTAGAGTGCATTTGACTTCTGAGGAGACTTACTGCTAGTACCGTTCACGTATACAGACGGGCGCCATCTTGGGAAAGCAGTCACGACCAGTCGAACAACGAACGCCGTGCAACCAGTAACCAGTAACATAGCTCAAGTACGGTGTTCGTCATTCAACTGATCGTGACTGCTTTCCCAAGATGGCGCCCGTCTGTATACATGAACGGTACTGTCTTTCTAAACTATCTTTTTAATAAATTGTCTGTACACTTACAAAGTACTCAATGCTTCGGTTTACATGTAAGGACCCTCATTATGCTACTATGGAAGTGTGGTGCTATTTTGAGCCTTGTTAGTGGTATAGAAATAGCGATTTCTTTTTACTTTTCGCGGTTTGCGATGAAACTGGTCACATTCTATTAGCATGAAAACAAATCCAAGAGAACAGTCGACTCGGTACATATGTAATTAACCCCTAGGTTCATGTTGCGCCGGATTTGTCCTTTAAGATAAGTACTTACTTTATTAGGCTTCTCTGCCCACTGTCATTGGATCTGCTGCCTTAAGGTTAAATTGACTGCGTTTGTTCTGTTGACTTGGCTCATTCTGCTGCCTTTTGCTGTTGCTGCTTGGTTTTGCTGCTTTTGTTGCTTGACCCTTGTCTTTGTTGCTTTTACTGTGGGTTCAGCTGCTTCTTTTACTTCTGCTGTGCGTTTTGCTGAATTTGCTGTGTTTTTTGGCCAGAATTTTGTGGTCTTACTAAATGTTACTGAAACTGTTTAGGGAAATTAGTGTGAAGTGTGGAGTTGGGGAATGGTGCTTAACGACTGTCCAGGTGCTTTGTTGAGAGATTAGCTAGGGTGGGGCCTCCTCACCTCTAGCCAACACCAATCACCTCCTTGTATTTAATATTGGCATTTGCGTGAAGCGGCAGCTTCATTGGACAAAGACTCGGAGGACAAAGACAAAGGAGTCTACGCAGGAGTCTTCATGGGAGGATAAGTGGGATGCTAAGTGGGAAGTTAAGTGGACTTGATATCTTCTTGATATCTTACTTGCACTGCTCGTGCTTATCTGGAAAAGTGCTGCTTTTCCATTCCTGTCCGTATATCCTATCAGCGATACTACAAACCTTGCATAAGTTTCCGCAACCCGACCTGTCTTACCTATCCCATACGCTCCACACACACTCAACACCTTGTCGCATTTGGCCTATGGAACTGCCAGTCTGCCACTCACAAGACTGAGTTCATCTCTGGCTTTGCCATCCAGAAATCCCTAGACTTCCTTGCTCTCACTGAGACCTGGATTACACAACCAACACATCCACCCCTGCTGCTCTCTCTTCCGCCTATACTCTTTCACCCACACACCCAGACCCACTGGTACAGGTGGGGGTACAAGCCTACTCATTAACCCCAACTGGAGATTTTCTCTCTACCCACTGCCACAGTTCACTCCACTGTCTTTTGAACTTCATGCTGTTACCATAACGCATCCGGTACAACTAATCTGAGGCCTATACTACGAATCAAGATCAACATGCCCTGGATTTCTTTCAGTTACCCGGCTTCACCTAACCTAACAATCGCAAACATCTACCAGAGCAGCATATTTTTATATAAGAAGAGCAAACTATAATTCTACATAAATATGAAGAACACAGACACAGTTTTACAGGCAGAACGCAATACAGTCGCTGCTTCCTAAAACAGGAGGAAAGCTGGCAAAAAAATAGCCAACGCTGTAGATGCGTAAATCACAACGCTTATCAATATCACTTCCCCAGGCACAAGATCTGACCATATTTACACTTGTGCTTTCCATAAACTGCCGTTGCTTTAGCCTATTATTTCAGTTGCAACCCTGACAGTGGTAAGCGATCGTGAGTAAATAAAACATATAAAAACATAATTCAAACCAATGTGCGCATTGGCAACACACAGCTCAACAAGACGACAAATAGCCTATACATAATTCCCTCCGCTGAAAATCTATATCTTTCATAAAAATACCCATCAGGGAATGTTAACAGGGTTGTCAGTCTCTAAATGTTGCAACTTTTCTGAGCACACCTCTCTCTCTCTGCGCACCAAGCTCCATCTGATCTTCTAAGAACAGTGACGTCGTTATCAATCGAGTATTGATTGGTCAGTAGGCGGTGCTTTTACACCGGTTGATCTCTATTCTCCAACATAACCTGCTCCCGACCAGGTTAGGTGTTCAGCATAAGTTACCACGGCGATTGAACCCGGTAACAACTGATCCACCGTCGTTATACAGAAAACCCTGGGTTGAACCTGAAGTTACCTCGTTAACGCCAAATCTTGCTTCGTAGTATAGGCCTCAAGTCCTCTGGGAGAGTTTTTGGAGGAGCTGGATGTCCTTTCAAACATCCCTGAAACTGGCCCTTCAGTGGTACTTCTAGGCGACTTCAACATCCAGACAGAGAAGTCAGCTGACTTCTTACGTCGTCTCTCTTCTTTTGCCCTCTCACTCTCGCCTTCCTCACCCGCTCACAAAGCTGGCAACCACCTAGATCTCATATTCATCAGAAACTGCTCTACATCCAACCTCACTATTACTCCACTCCATACCTCAGACCATTTCTTCATCTCTTACTCCCACTCTCCCAAGCTCACAACCATATCTCAAGATACCTGTCCGTCGAAACATTTGTTTACTCTCTCCTTCTTCTCTGGCATCATCTATTTTATTAACCCTCCCTAAATCTGACTCTTTCTTACTCCTGCCTCTCAACGCCGTCACAGACACTCTCCTCTCTACTCTATCCTCCTCTCTTGACTCTCTCTGTCCTCTTACTTCACGGCAGGCTTGCAAGTCCTCCCCAGCTCCGTGGTTGTCCGACTCAGTGCGTGCTGAAAGATCAACTATAGCGGAAAGGAAATGGTGGAAATCTAAACACCAAGATGATCTGCTTACCTATCAGTCTCTTGTTTCCTCCTTCACTGCCTCCATTTCTGCAGCAAAAGCTATTTCTATCAAACCAAAATTTAATCCACTTTCTCCAACTCCAAACAACTTTTCTCCATCTTCTATAACCTCCTAGATTCCCCCAGTCCACCTCCTCCCTCCTCCCTCCTACTTTGTCAACTACTTTGTAAAAAAGATAGATGACATATGGTCTTCATTCTCCAATTCTTCCTGAAATCAACTCTCTACTTATTTCCACCAGAACAACCTTCTTGATCTCCACCAGTTTGGCTTCAAGGCTGGTCACTCAACAGAAACTGCCCTCCTTGCTGTCACTGAGCAGCTTCACATCGCTAGAGCAACCTCTCCCTCATCCTTCTGGACCTTTCTGCTGCCTTTGACACAGTGGACCACCAGATCCTCATTTCGACACTCAAGGATCTGGGTGTCTCAGTCTCTGTGCTCTCTTTGCTCATATCTTACCTGGCAGACTGAACCTACTGGGTAACTTGGAGAGGATCTATCTCAGAACCTTGTTCACTCAAAACTGGCATTCCTCATGGATCAGTCCTGGGTCCCCTCCTCTTTTCTCTGTACATCAACTCTCTCGGGTCTGTCATTCACTCACATGGCTTTTCTTATCACAGCTACGCGGCTGCTCGAGTCCTCACTAAGACCAAGAAAGTGGATCACATCACTCCAGTACTGAAGTCTCTACACTGGCTTCCAGTGCCTCAAAGAATTGATTTCAAAATACTTTTGCTGGTTTATAAATCACTAAACGGTTTAGGGCCAAAATACATTTCTGATCTGCTGCTACACTATCTTTTTGATGTTGCCTTTCTTTAAATAACTGTTCATTTGTTATACTGAAGTTGCATTGATGACACTGTATGACACTCGATAACTGCTCTTTAATGTTTAATTTTTTATACTGCACTGTAACTTTTATTTGCGTATTTTATCTCTGAGTTCTTTAAATTCTTATACTGCACTGTCAATTTTATTCTTGTCTTTTAATGTTTTAATTTGTTTTTTAATTGTTTTCTAACTGCTCTTTAATGTTTTATGTAAAGCACTTTGAATTGCCCTGTTGCTGAAATGTGCTATACAAATAAAGCTGCCTTGCCTTGCCTATGCAGATGACACCCAACTAATTCTCTCCTTTCCGGAGTCTGAAACTCAAGTAGCAGCACATATCTCAGCCTGTCTGACTGACATTTCTTCTTGGATGTCCATCCATCATCTGAAACTCAACCTTGACAAGACTGAGGTCATTTTCCTTCCAGGGAAGGGCTCTCTTACTCAGGACCTGACTATAACAACTGACAACTCTGTGGTAGTCCCCACCCAGACTGCTAGAAACCTGACGACCAACTCTCCTTCACTGCCAACATTACTGCAACCTGATCGTGTAGATATATGCTGCATAACATCAGAAGGATACGTCCCCTTCTAACGCAGAAGGTGGCTCAGGTTCTGGTTCAGGTTCTAGTCATCTCATGTCTAGACTACTGCAACTCCCTCCTGGCTGGTCTGCCTGTATGTGCCATCCAGCCCCTGCAGCTCATTCAGAATGCAGCAGCTCGTCTTCAACCTTCCCAAGTTCTCTCACACTACACCGCTCGTCCTCTCTCTTCACTGGTAACCAGTTGCTGCCTGCATCCGGTTCAAGACATTATTACTTGCATACAGGGCCACGAACAGATCAACCCCAGCTTGCATCCAGGACATGGTCAAACCCTATACCCCAACCCACCCACTCCACTCTGCATCAGCCAACCTGCTTGCTGCCCCTCACAGCAAGGGACAACTAATCACTAATGTACTTGCACTTAGTACTTGTTGTCTGGAGTAATCACCTTCAAAATTGAAAGCACTTAATTGGAAGTCGCTTTGGATAAAAGCGTCAGCTAAATGACATGTAATGTAATGTAATGTAATTTTCGACCCCAGAGAGAGAGAGAGAGAGAGAGAGAGAGAGAGAGTGTTGGGGCATGTTCAATCTCAGAACAGTGTGCACTGTTGGGAAATGGTGTTCAACTGCTTTGAGATCATAGACTGTAAATATTAAGTCTATGTTTGAGATATGTTTTCTCTCATTTGGTGGGTGTGTCTCTAGTTTATTGGCTCAGGTCACAGGTTATACCCAATCAGCAGTGACGTGTCTGTAAACTAGTGGTAATAAAAGGCAGAGCGCTCTCTCCCCATGGGGTCGAAAATCAAGCTGTTCCACTTAGTGCTCCCCCTAGAGGCCTGGAGAATTTCCGTTGTGTAAACTGGATGCAACGTTTTTCGGTGCATTTGTTTTTGGGGATTGTGTGCTTTTCTTTTTGCACTGTTTCTGTATTTGCAGCGCATTTGTATATTTGGTTATGTTGTGTGTATATGCAGCGCATTTGTGTTATCAAATTAATGAAGATGTTTTCTTAATTTGCTTTTGAAAGTTGCAGTTCGTTTCCCCCTGTCGGCCATCGTACATTCTACCACCACACCTAATTCCGTTTTCAAATTTAGAACTTTAAAGTTTTCGAATATGATCAGCTACATTAGGAAATCAACCTCCTTCACATCCAACACAGCATTTATTTAAAAAGAAAATGTGTTATGTTTAGAGCTGGCTCGTCTGTTACTCCCGTTATTTCCTCAGCTAAAAACAAAAAAACCACAGATTGTGTCAGCATGTCAGCGTGTCGGTCACTGTAGAGTTTTTAACTGTTAGTTAGCTACCAACGTTTTCTTCACTTCACCTGTTTAACTGATATAAGCAGTTTGACACTGGAGTGTCCTGCAGTTATTACAGACATGTTAATTAACCACAGACACTTGCCCCATTATGGACTCATGCTGGAAACATTATGGAAACACAAGAATGAATATTTGCCATTATTTTTGGGATTAAAAAATATATATTTTTTGGCCTGGCAGGGGTTCCCGTTGGCCATTCTGGTTCATGAATCTACCAATCAGATCAATTTACTTATTAGTCAAAGGTGCCGGAACTCAGTTCTGTATCATTCCAGCCCACTTTATTGGCATGGTATGAATGGCATTATTGTACCTCGGCAAAGGGAGAAAAAAAACTACCTTGATTCACTGATTCAAAGCTATAGTACCCCCATGAGGAATTCTAAGTAATGACAACAAAACTTTCGGCACATCCACATGACACAAATTAAATGGTCCGTGAAATGGTCATTGCGACTTTTGCATTCACTTAGAAAACATTTACCTTCAGTGAGGTATGAAGCCTTTCTGTTGTTTCAAAGTTTTTGGACAGACAGGTTGAGTGGAATGGTTATAATATGCTATAATAAGCTTCCTGTATTGCAGAAACAAAAAGCATTTCTCTATCAAGAGACTTTTGTAAAACTGTTGAGAGGACATCTCCCACGATGCGCCACAGAGCACCACAGGAAGTCATTCCTGCTGCTATTTATATTCACACTGTATTTATTTATGTTCGTCCCGTATTTATGTTGACACTGCACTACAAAATAATTTTGTACAATCAATTTGGAACAATCTTTTTAACCAAATCTTACTTGTAACCTAATCTCGCTTACTTCTACTTAACGTTTTTATTTATATATTACTGTAGCTATGTTACTTTTGTTACTTTATACACGTATTGACTTTTCTTACTCTTGTTTTACCTTGAATTTGACTGTGAGCAACTGCAACTAAATCATTTCTCTGAGGGAATCAATAACGTATTCTGATTCTGAATCTGATTCTGATTATTATTCTTTCTATTGTGAATTTGTAATCCCTAAAGAGTTTTATATATAAACTTCCCTACCCTAGAAAGGGGATTTGTGTTGTAATCATTTCATCCCAATGTAAAATCTATGAGCAGGAGAGACACTAATGGTGGTCGGTAGTGAGCCGTGTAACACAGAAGCAAACTCTTTTGGCTTATGCAAGGGGCGAGCAATTTTTTCATTCAAGTGACTGGACACCATCTTTGAGTCCGACATCCAGTCTTTGTAATACATGTTAATTTTACTCTTCTCTCCTTTTCATGTCTCCTCCCCTCCATGTTGTCTCTCATCTCCTCAGTATATGATCAGTGACTGTTGGTGCAAGCATGTGGCTATTAAAAAAAACAACAAAAAACACTCTTTACAGAGCTGACAAATTATCGTGAAAGAGGTAAAATTCTATTGAAAAGTGTCAGCTTCAATCCAAACATATTGGTGCCGTCATCTGATCTATAGAGTTTATATGAGCCGAATTGACCATGCTCTATAATGGCTTGTATTATAGACGGGTGTGATTCTCCCTAATAGTATTAGCCATAATCTGTATTGGTTTACATTATGGATGTGTGCAATTTTATGCCTCTTCAAATATTTTGGGAGCCCTGAAGGCCCCTGGGGTCCAGGCTGCCAGGGACCTCCAGAAATATGTCCGCTTAAAACCCACTAAAATATTGAAGCAAAGTTTTTTAATGGAGCGTACAGCACTGAATATGATAGAGAGCGAGAGAGAGGATCAATCTGGTGTTTTTACGACACAGGACTATAAATGCGCCGGCTTGTAAATTGTTTTGGAGATGCTGCCGCTCTCAGAAGCTGCTACAAGAGAGATAAATCCACACACACATACACACACACACACACACACACACACACACACACACACACACACACACACACACACACACACACACACACACACACACACACACATATGCAAACAGTGTTAAAGCTGAGCCAAAACTATTATGACCTCTTACCTTCATAGTCACTGCTTGTAAATTTTAACATTCTTCCTTTATACAGAGCTTTCATGATGTGGCACAGTCATGAGAATCTGAATCTTCATATTGCATCGAATTACATAAGATTTTTCAAATATGTTTATATTCAGTTAGCAATTGCTAAATTATATTCCGTGTGAGTTTAATTTACCAACATGAAGGTCTAAATGCTTTTTCAGATCATTCTCTCCCCTATCAAGAATACAATTTTGATGGAGAAATTGTGCGTTTTGAGAGTCATGTTCTTTTATTTATCCATTGAGTTCAACACCATCCAGCGTGCCCTGCTGGAGAGCAAGCTGACAGCGATGCAGGTAAACAACACACTTGTTCAGGTGCCTTTGGCGTTGTTACTGGTGCAAAAAATCTCCTTCAAGTTATAAAGTCAGACTGGGACTGGGGCTTTCAACAAATTCCAATGTAATCCCTTCCATGGTGATATTTGATACTCTGGATAGCCCTTTGGCTTCATTTTTTGATGCACTTGGTCCGACTGCTTTGGCGCCATTTTTTAACGTGCAAGGTGAAACCACTTAGTAAGGGTTAGGGAAAGAAGGTGCATCACAAAGCGTCACTGTCTGACAAGTTGGGAATGAGAATGGGTTGAGGCAAACGCTCCCCTGATGTACTGGATTGGGGACTTTCTGATTGGTCAGCCAAAGTATGTTAGACTGCAGGGCTGCTTGTTTGACACTGTGGAGAGGAACTCATGGGCCCCACAGGGAATGGTCCATCACCATTTCTGTTCACCCTCTACAGTCCTGCCACCACCACGCTGTAATTGTTGGCTGCATCAGCGAGGGGAAGGAAGCCAAGGACAGGGGCATCGTGGACTTTATTGAGTGATGGATGTGGATATGGATAACCTGACACGCCAGATGGGTTTGTTTCACAGAACCACCTGAAAAGCCGTCATTGGAAACTGTTTGGGAAAGGACAGGCACTTTAAATACCTGGCAGCCGATTGGATGAACCAACTGTCTATCACGCCCGCCATTGAGTACGTTTACATGCACACCAATATTCCACTATTATTCCAAATATGACAATATTCCGAATTTCATACAGGTCATGTAAACAGCATATTCCGTTTGGATATTCTGAATAAGGCTTTTTTGTAACATAGCATTTTCCGATTAAGACCTGTTGGTAATAGTGGTATTATGCGGGTTTTAGAGGCATTCTTTGGACATGTATACAGCGCATTCAGAATATGCGTCTCTATCATGGTTTTTACCCCAGTTTACGGCCTCTTGCGTCCGGAATTGCGTCCATTTCATAATAAGGGCAAAAATCGGAATATGATGTGCATGTAAACAGAGTCATGGCCGCCACACACACCTAAACCACGCCTGTAACTGACAGTAGCTCCTCACCAGATGCTGACCGCTGCTGTTCGCACACAAACAAATTTAATTGAAGCCTGATAAGATGTGATATTGTGTGATATCATGAGAATGCAAGGTAAGGATGTGGAAACTCTGTAGGACTGAAAGTACCTGGGACATCTGGAGAACAAGTTGGACTGGACTAGGAACACAGAGGCTGTGTCCAAGAAGGACCAGAGCTGACTCTACTTTCTGCGGAGGCTCCGGTCAATCAATGTCTGCAGTACCATGCTGAGGATATTCTACCTCTGTGTTCTGTGATGGCCAGTGCTATTTTCTTTGCTGGCATGTCCTGGGGGCAGCAGTGTGAGGGCAGTCAACGCAACAGAATCAACAAGATCAACTGGCTCTCCCAGGGGTGGAGCTGGATTCTTCGGTGGTGATGTCAGAGAGGAGGATGCTGCGCAAACTGCCGTGCATCATAGACAATGCCACAGGAAATCCTTTCTTCCTGTGGCAATCAAACTTTACAACTCATTGACTTCATGCCGAGAGATGGACAGCAGAGACAGGAGGTGCTCCTCCAGCCTCCTTTTCAGCTCTGTTCTGCTATGTTCATTAAGTCTCTCTGTTTCTCTCTGTGATTAAAATCATCACAGCTCTCTGACTTACGGGACGTAATTGGACAAAATGGGACATTTTGTGTAATATCATCGGCATAATCACTGAACATTTTGAATTGAACCTTATACACTTACCTGTACTTGAGATTAATTCTTGTACAAGCATAGCTATATGCCACTTCTCATACATATGCAACCCCTTGAGATATGAGCAACTTATGATCCTTATTGTTAACCTGTTTATATTTTTTGTTGTTGTTTATTTTGATTTTTTGATATCAGTTCATTGATATTTTATGCTTGCACCTGTTTTGTTATTTCATGGTTGCACTATTTTCTTATTTTGTACTGCAACTGTTGCACAACAGTTTACATAAATTGCTTTCACCGGTCTCCTGTTGTATCCTCTGTTGCCATGGTTTCTGTGCTGCCAGCTATTTGTGAAGGGATAAGTTAAGCGAAAGGTAAGCAGCAGTCCCATATGCTCGCTTGAAAAATGTTGTCCAACCTGGATGCTTTTTTGACACATTTGCCTGATCCAGCCTGCAATTATGAAGTCAGGCTTAGTAATAGCTGTACGGATTGTTTTGGTGGTAACCCCACTCAGCCGAACATCCTTTGGCATGACACTGATGAATACTGGCTAATAACGCAACCGGCTTATTGAGAGAAACCCACAAAAAGAGCTATTTTGGAACAGGAGTATGACTTTGCTGTTTTTTAGCTCCAATCCATGAAGTCTCCATCATCGTTAGTGCCAAAATCAGATCAAACCCCTTGCAATGACGACGGAAAGCACTAAGCTCATTCTCTTTGCCTCAGATGACTCTTTTGATCGTATGGGCTCTGCAAACTTTGTCACAAAACTCTACCGCCTCAAGGCTAATTGGCAGGTGCCCCCTGACTTCTTGCGCCTCAGAAATGTCAAAAATGTTTCGACTTACAGATGATTTGTCCGGTCTTTCTGCCTGAGAAAGCCGGCCCCAGCCACATTCCGGCATCTTATGTCCAAAGTGCTTCCTAAGTGCAGGGCATATTTAGATGATGTTGTTGCCTACTCCTCCACTTGGTCCAAGCATGTGGGAACACTAAACATAGATATAGATTTTGCATGATGATGGGAATTACTGGAATTGTTGGGTCTTTGTAGGTCTAGACCTACTCTATCTGTAAAGTGACTTGAGATAACTCTTGTTATGATTTGATACTATAAATAAAATAAAATTGAATTGTATTGAATTGAAGCATCTCTTTCTCAGGAACGCCCTGATCACATTCACACCTGGCAGCTGCAACCAAAGTCTGATCTGCTGGCCACTGAGAAGTTCCATTGGAACGGATGGAGTTAGGGGCCTTGCTCAAGGGCACCTCAGTGGTAGCAATGAGGGAGGGTCAAGCACTACTTCACTTTCCCCTACCAGAGTTATCCTGCCGCTCCAGAGATTGAAACTTCCGGTCACAAACTAGCCTCTCTAACCCTTAACACTATTTTCCACCAGGCGCGTCTGGGCTGCGTTCCAGAGGCACCTCGGGCCCCACGAGCAATCACAGCCATTCAAGTCAATGCTTGATATTCCACCAGCCGCGCCACGGCACGTCCCAGAAGCGCGCGTGAAGTGTCTATCCGCTCCGCTCTGCAAAAGATACGCGCCAGGTCTATTTTCACGCGAACCGCGGGATGCGTTCAAACAGCGGGGCAGGAAGTGAAACAGCGAGAGCCCCCCAATATCGCTCGTGTCTCCTCTACAACACCATGGAAGCCGAGAGATTCAGCTTGGAGGTGGAAAGGACAACACCATAAAAGAGAAGACATGGAGTTTAATTACAGGAGTGCATGGAGTGGAAGGTAGATACTAGCTTAATAAACACATTGTTCTGTAGAGTATTTGTAGAGACAATATCATTTGCGAGTCGGGCTGCAAGGCGGTCCACTTCTGAGACGCTCCCGTTGTGGTATGGCGTGTGGCGGAGGACGGAACAAAACCGGAACGCAGCAAAGACACGCCCAGTGGAAAAGGGGGTTAGGCCACCACTCCCCAATAAGTAAATAAAATGTACTCCCCAGTAAAGTGTGAACTTGGGAAACAGTAGTGGGTCAGGTGTGGCAATGACCTAAACTGCAGACAATTTAAACTGCAGATTTCCAGTGCCACAGACTAGACCAGAGCTGCGTCAGTTTTTGGTGATGTGTGGCTACTATTGTGGTTTGTGTAACTCCGGATTCCCACTGAATGCAGAACAGCTGCGGACCGGCTCTGCTGCGTGTCTGCTGCGGGCTCCGCCGTCCGTCAATACCCACTAGGTCCGGATATGTTGCGGCACGGCTGCGGCCATGACTGACAGCTATAGTAACAGGAACGACAAGTTCTCGCGAATTCAGGTAGAATAGAACCACAAAACCAACAACAGTTAGTTTCCATCCAGAGGAGTAGAGGGGAAACAACTCTGTGCTGTGTTTTCAAGGTGTAGTGCAGGGAAATATGATCGGCCTTGAGCGCAGTGTATTTTATTTTGAAAATTAACCGGATGTTTATTTTGTTTCTGTGCTCGACTTCCTGTCCCGCACTATCTGATGTGTGCTGATTTGCTGCGGAGCTCTCCGGCATCCGGCAAAAATAGAAGCTCTGCGTATCTGCTCCGGAGGGCTCCGGATCACCGGAGCTGTGCCGGAGTCAGAACGCAGCCGTTCTGCAGTCAGTGGAAATACACACATTGACTTTAATGGAAACCTAATGACTCCGCCGCCGTTTCGGAGCCGTTACGCAGCCGTTACACAGTCGGTGGAAATTGGGGGTAAGAACTATAGATATAGTTGCTCCCCTGATTACTGTGTCCAGTCCCGCCAGCCTTGCTGTGTGGTCTTTCTGTTGCCAAGAAGCTTTTGAGTCACCCAAGGATCTTCTTTGTAGTGCGACAGTTCTGCCCCCCCACCCCCCCAGATTCTTTAAACTTGAGGTCAATGTGAGTGGTCGTGGGGCGTTGCAACTGCAAGGAGATGCCCAAGGCGATGACCACCCAGTCAGTTTCTTCTCCAAGAAGTTAACAAACAACATAAAGTGTAACTGAGAAATATGCCCTGTCTCTTTGAGGCTTAAGTCAGCTCCACCTCACTGCCTGTCGCTGTGAATTCTCTACCACCCCCTGACTGTTCCTGTCCTAAATGCACAACAACAACCAGCATTTAATGCCCTGTTGTGGCAGCATTTCCAACACTGAATTTCACCACAAGAGAGGGAGAGACAATGTTATAGCTGATGCCCTTTCAAATGGTCCCGAAAGTAAAAACAAGTGAAGGTGCAACGAGTTAGAGGTGGAATAGTGAACATTGCACTTGTATATTTGTCCTTTAACCCTTTCTCTTGTGAACCTGCTGTGGAGCTGGGATCATTTGCATTTGTTGAATTGTATACAATTCAGCAAATGTGATTCATACAATGTTTTCATGAATATTACTCTTGAACTCAACAGCTGCTTATGAGCTCTAACCAAACGTTCTTTCATAAAACTTAAATTAATGAATTTGTATCGTTTCAGAACACTATTTTTATTTTCTTTATAATTATTCTGAAATTAAGGGAACATTTTTAGGAATGTATGAAAAATGACAGGACATGTCAACTAAATTGTTACTGTTATTTGTTGCATCCTTTCCTTATTTTGAGAAAGTTATGCGATCTTGGAATGACAGGCATATGTTTGTATGTTTCATACACCAGTATGATTAAGCTGATGAAGTAGAATTTTAAGATATCACTTAGAAATGACCTGACAACATGACCTTTAAAAAAAAGTGCTGCTTTCTTTTTTTTTGTGCAAAGGTAGCTAGTTCCAAATCCTGGCATAGATTCTTGATGATAGATGTCATGCCTGCATGTTGATTTATGGATTGTTATTGTATCTTTACAAATGCTATCTTGCAGTCTGACATTTAGCGGTGAAAGTAACACCAATGTTTTATTTATGTATAGTGTTATTAATGAGCAGTCGTGGAAGAGAGTTTACCTCAAGTAAAATACTAAGTATGCAGCGCATGCAAAATGGTATGTCAGTGAAAGTACAGAGGAATTATAAGCACAATAGTTACAGTCGCAAGGGTAAGTTCAATAATTGGGTTTTAACAAATAAAGATGCAGTTTGAATGAAGATGAATTATTTTAAACATTTTTATTCCAAACCAATTTATATTTTACAGTATATACTGCATAGGACAATTTGATCTACAAAAAATATCTTTTTTTTTAGAATTGGAATATTGCTTTTATTTTGTAGTCTCCTTTACAGTTACAATTTGACACTGCAGAGAGAGAAGACAACATCAACTCATCCGCGACATCAATGTTCAAATGCTGCACATATAAACCATGTATTCAGTATAGTAAACTGTGGCTGTCAGATGCAGCAAAAAGTACAATATCTGCCTCTTAAATGTAGTGAAGTTTGTATATATATATATATATATATATATATATATATATATATATATATATATATATATATATATATATATATATATATATATATATATATATTCATACCAAGGTGTGTAGTCTAATGTATTGTAGTGGGTATACTGTGCTGTATATGTATGGGCCTATATATAATGGATACCGATTATTAGTAGTGTTAAAACCCATAACCAATATTTGGAACCGCCTTTACGTGAAAATGAAAAAATTAAGATTTTGGAATGTTAAAAAATCCAACACAAAACTTTGCTTAAATGCTTTAAGCAATTATTTAATACATTAGAAAATTTCAACATAATACCAAGTAAAATGGGGGATGATTATAGGCAGTATAGTCATCCACCCTGATGCAGGAAAAGGCACAAATTGTTGCAGAAAAAGTCACCAGAATGCAGGAAATGAAGTATTTGATATGCAAAAAAATTACAATTTTGCTCAGAAGTGGAGATCTCAACACCCCCCTCCCCCACCCCAATGTTGAATCCAAAGTTACGCTCTTGGCTGTAGCAGAGCCTAAGTAGTCCACTTTTTACTTAATTAAATGTATCGGTTATCAGGCAAATAAAACGCCGATACAGATAGTCGGCAAACTGCCAAAAAAAAAGTCTGATAACCGGCCAGGGGCGATGATCGGTCTATCCCTACTTTTATGGTAATAAACCAATCCATATGTTTTAGTAGTGTAGATGTAGTATTGCTTCATCAGTTTGACATTTTCAAAAGTGTTTTCTTTCAATAACAGGCCATATATTATGGAGCGCTGTGGGTCCGTTTAAAAAGGTGTTTAAGAGTGTTTGAAGTGATGCTTCAGAGTGTCTGGAGCTTTGAGCTGAAACCAGAGAAAGAGTGGCTGTATATTCTCTGTTGTACGTGTAATGTTATTGATGTAATGTTAAACTTCAAAAAAAGTCCCAAAAAAAGTGACGGAAACGTAAAAAGTGTCAAAAAATCCCAGAAAAAGCATCACACGCAGAAAAAAGAAATCAACAAAAACATTGGGGAAAGCTTCAAAAAGAAAAGAAAAAACGTCAGAAAAAAATGCCCAAAATGTAAAAAAAAAAAAAAAAAAAAGTAATGTGGACTTCTTTGATGTCCCAAACCCTCCATGGCAGACAAAAGTTATCAGAGCACAAATTCAGCGATTTGAAATGTAAAAATCTAAAATACAACTGTGAATCACATTCTATGGACAGTTTCTGTTAAAATATACACTCATATGACATAGATATTTGTTACAGTTTAGGGCTGAGTCAAAATAACCAATTTCCCAATTAAAAACAATCTTAGTTTGAGTCTGATATCAATTAATGAAATTCAGAAATTGATCTTACTGTAATGTATGACTATATTAGACTATATGTATTAATGTCTTTTTTTATGGACGTGGTGAATAAACCCCCTTTATGTAATCATTAACCTGGTGCATTATTAAAAGAAATTTGAGAGTTGCTTCTTGCTTGTACAATTTACAGCAGAAGTTCTCTGACAACCTGGTTGGTATTCAAGCAAAATTGGTACTGTAACTGAAATTTCCTGGACCTAATTGATATCCAATCGGGAAAATGTAATCGAATCGGAAATCCTGGAAATCATGGGCGATACCCAGCACTACTTTTAACATTCTCACTCACTGAAAACATTTGATAGTTGGATATCAAAAAAAATTCATCAGGGCATAAAGTTTTGTCAACGAAGTTAACTATATATATTATTCTGCTTATATTTACATATATACGTTTAACATAGAGTGTTAATTTAGGTCATTTTTGTTGTACACTATATGTTTGGTGTGTGTGTGTGTGTGTGTGTGTGAGTCATCTGAAGCCTGCAGATGTCTGTAATTCTCTCTTTTCCTCACATTCAGCTCCATGCGAGGGTTTTTTTTAGAGCAGAGACGGGGCGAGAGGAGTGATGTGTGATGTCAGAGCGCCTCCAAGTGGCCAGACAGGAAGAAGAGAGCAGCCTTCCACCCTTTCATCGTCCCATCAGATTCTCTCTCAGTGTTTCTCCTCTTTATGACTCCTTACTAAATGATCCTTTTTAAATGTATTTATTTATGTATGACATATGTATGTAAAACAGCTATCTTATGTGATGGTTAGTGTAGTTATTTCCTTAAAATAAATACATTAACAAGGTAATAAGAGGAATAAGAATAAAACCGTAAATCTGGTCTATTTCAATTCTGTGTTAACATTATTATTGTTCATATTCTGCTGCTTTTGTCCCTATTCATGACTGTATCCACAATTAGTTTTAAATGTACCTTTTATTTTCTTAATGTCGTTGTACACTTATTACAGTGTTGAAATATTTTGCATTGTTAATAAACTCTATTGTTAATATGCTGTGTATGAATTAGAGTTTGCGTTGAGTTAAATGTCAGTAGTATAAAAGTTCCATATTCATTTTGAGAATTTTGGATGTAATACATGCTTACATTATATTATATTATTAATGTTGTTAATATGTTATTACTTTATTCATAATAGGATGTAGTCATAACATCACAATAACATCCTAGGTTTATTTGTCACATATACAACAATATACATGAGAATAGTTAAAATTATGAATTATGATCTATATAATATATAACAATTGGTACAATTATAAAGCAAACTATGTGATATCATTTATATCTGGCAATATTTTACAGCTTACATTATTTTATTATCAAGTTGTGAATAAGAATAGTAATAATAATAATATATTGCTATAACTTTTATAGTAATTTAAAAAACTATTAATATTATTATTATTATTATTATTATTATTATTATTATTATTATTATTATTATTATATTTATTATTATTATTATTATTATGTCTGTGTCAACAATAATTTTAATTAGGTAGCAATGAATACATTTTTTATTTGTATTTAAATAAAGATAACTAGCCTATACTTTACGGTTAATAGAACTAGTATGGAATTTTAAAAAAGCACAGTTGACAGGTTTCAAAATGATTTCATCAGTATATTAAATGTTTCAGTGGAGATGAAAAATACCGTACAATAAATTATTTAAATAAAATAAACTAAGAAAGGAAACACATGATAATGTGAAGCCAAATGAGACATGTGGTCCAGAGGATGTTTTAATATTGTATCGAGATCCCCATCATGCGGAAGAGGATTAGGGCCACATGTAAAAAAAAGTATTTGAGTTTACAGTCAGAATTCAGAATTTAATCTCAGAATTCAGACTTTTGTTTAAAGTCTAGAAAAGATTTTTTTTTCTGAGATTAAAGTCAGAATTCTGACTTTATTCTGTGAATTCTGACTTTATTCTAAGAATTCTGACTTTATTCTAAGAATTCTGACTTTATTCTCAAAATTATGACTTTATTTTAAGAATTATGACTTTATTTTCAGAATTATGACTTTATTCTAAGAATTATGACTTTATTCTCAAAATTATGACTTTATTCTCAGAATTCTGACTTTATTCTCAGAATTCTGACTTTATTCTCAAAATTCTGACTTTATTCTCAGAATTATGCTTTCAACTCAGAACTCAATACACTTTTCTAACATTTGGCCCTAATGCTCTTCCATACCATCATGAGTGATTTTATTTCATTTGTTTTTTGTCATTGCTTATTACTGCTTTGCATGTCTGCATGGTTCAAGGAAATAGAAATAACCTGTGTTGTTTGGCTGTGTTTTGTTGCTTGCTTGGCTTAATGTACTGAATGTGGATGCTGTTGATGTTTAACTTTAATGTCTTGCTGTTTCCTGTCGCTCGGCATTGTTTCTTGAGAAAGCCTATTCAGTTCCTCTAGCTGTCTTATTGTAGATTGTTATGGTGTCTTATTGACGTCTGTCTGTATTTAACCTGTACTAATGTGTTGCTCTAGTCTCAAAACATCTGGCCAAAGGACAGTTGGAAATTAGCTGGCTGTCTAACACTGGTACATTTATAGAAATGTTGATAAATGTGCGTTGTCCTTTATAAATACACCCTCCCGTTGTCCTCGGGTCAGATGTGACCCTTTTCAAAGATTCTATATCAGAAATTTAGGTTTCTTTCAACCTAATTTCCCAAAAATAACACTTCGTAATAACAGGATCAGTTCACTTTCTTTTGTTGAATTTTGGGTGTTTTTTCAATTTTATTCTGATGTCAACTATCAGTCAAAATAACTCATTATTTCTGCTTTTTAACTCAAAAGTTATATATAATTTCATATTAATGAAGTTTATTGACCATGAGTTCCCCCAAAAAAGTGTAAAACTGGTGGTAATAAGATGGTGTTAGTGGGTGAAAAAAAAGCACAGAAAAAAGAAACAACAAAATTGAAAAAAGCGCCAACAAAGTGTACATTTTTTTACCCGGGAGGACAACAAGTTGCATGGTCGACAGGAAGACAACACAAGGGTAAAATAAATGAAATGAGGATCCCACAATCCCACAGCCCAATGTCGGAACAACAAGCAACATGAGAGAGAGAAAACAGCTCGACTGTGTCAGCCGTCTCCTCTTCCTCTTCTCTGTTGTCTTTAAAATTACACACACAAAAGACCAATGAACCTCCTCACACTGGGAACTATGGCTAAGAGAGGAATGCCGGCTGTAAACCACGCTCATGTGGAAGTGAGATATCAAGGCCCAGTCCCAGCTGTATGGAAGAATAGAAAGGCCATAATAACTAACATTTTAAAAGCAAAGGAGGCCTTATTTCTATTATTGTTGTCTAACTGTTATTTTAATAACTGAATATGTGTTGAAAATCAGTTGCCACTGTATTTATAGCATTGAAATATCTTCATGTTTTCTTGACTTTTGGTGTCTGAATTTCAGTGGTCTAGTTTGAGCGAATCCTTTTTTTTTTTTTTTAAGTTCACTTAATTTTCGAGATCTGCAAAACTGCCTTTTGTAATTTGAGGAACTTCTGAACTTTTTTTAAAGTAATGAAGCCAGCTATAAACCACGCTCATGTGAAAGTCAGATATCAAGGGCCAGTCCCAGCTGTATGGAAGAAGATAAAGGCCCTAATAATTACACATTTTTAGAAGCAATTTCTGAATTTAAGTCTAGAGTCTAGTTTGAGCAAATACATTTTTTTTAATGGACTTCATTTTCTGAGCATGAAAACAATATTTTAAGTAATGGAGTCTGGATATGTCAACCTAAAAATTTTTTTTTATTAGAACATTTTGGAAGGGGAATTCCATATTTTTGAAGGACACAAGAGATCCATGAAACATTTTTGGCTCGGTCGGTGATGCGTATCAGTCTCTGAGAAGGAAAGCACATGGACAGTAACAGCTGCATCAAGAGGACGTGATTCAGCGTTTTTTCCAACGTTTTTATTTTCCTCAAGGAGCCTAACGTTATACTGTACAGATATTTTGGAGCTCAAATTTGTCATTTTTTCCAAACACTTTAGGCGGACTTTTTTTGTTGCTAACGAACATTCTTTAGTCATATTTGCTTGGTTTTCTTCTAAAACTATAACTTTAGAGGACACTTTTTTTGTGCAAATGAAGATATAACATTGACATGTTATCTATTTTCAAACGGTTATACTGTCAATTTTGTGGCTTCATATGTGTCACTTTTTTCTAAAACACTTTTGACTGACTTTATTTTGCTAACGAACATTTGAAACGGTTCAATTGTAAACTCAGTGGCTTCATATTTGCTCCTTTTCCCATCCAAAACTAACTTTAGATAACAGACTTTTTTCTTCTTTTTCAACAAACATTTCAAAATGTTCCTTTGTCAACTCTGTGGTCATGACTGTGACACAAAATTTGCATTAGTTAGGCATATGAAAATTCACAGGAATGTCCCTAACCTATCCTTTGGATGTGCCCTACCTAATTGTAAGCGTATACATTCAGAAACATAACTGTTTTCAAAACTCACATATATAGAGATCACGCAGTTAAAAATAACGTAAACGCAACGTAACGTAAAAAGTCATTTTGTTGGCCATGAAACAATACTGTGTTGTCGTGGATTTTTGCACCGCCAAGTGTGACAATATTTAAAATTTCTTCTCTCATTTAAAGAGCCATATTAGAGAGGGCAGGTCAGTTTCTTGTCCACATACACACTGTGATAAAAGATTCTCTGTGGTATATACATTTTCATCACATTTGTCAAGGATGCACAAAAAAAGTACAGTGGGAGGTGTTGCAAGCCATCTGACTTCAGAAAGAGGAGCAAATATTCAGATAGTGTGTTAGTGAGCAGGCCGAAGGCTTGAGTGAACAGACAGAAGTCAGGGGTAGGCAGGCAGACATGTTGGCTGGCAACGATAATGGTGATACAGAGGGCGAGCATTCAGAGGTTTTTCCTGAACATGTAGGTGAGTCCGTTTTCTTGAACAGTTTGGTATTGTTTTGTCTTAAACTGCAGGCAAAGCTGTTATTACCATCTTCAGTCATACAGTCCATTATTGAGGATTTCCAGGGCATACATGACATTAGCCAACCTAATGTATTCCATAAGCTTGCAGAGAAGCTGGTTGCCCAGGGAATCCCAAAGGGGGATATTAACAACATTTTAGATATCATCAAATCAGAAGACCTATTCCAGGCATGCAACTCTGGTACATTAAAAACTGATAAAAGAAGAAAATTTCAAAAATCAGTTCAGATATGGTGAATCAGTTCCTCTCCGTCTTGGTCAGAATGAGTCAGGAAAAGAATGCTCTGCCCAGTATGTGCCTGTGAAAGAGACACTTAAGTCACTTTTTCAGTGTGAATCAGTCAGGCAACACGTAAGGAGCAGGTGCGCTCCTCAGCTCAGCCAAAAGAAACACTGGCGCGATGGTAGCAATGTGACAGAGCATGCATTACTTTAATCCGAAGCCAACTCCTTGGGCCTCATCCTATATCAGGATGCCTTCGAGGTTGCAAATCCACTAGGCTCGGGGAAAAAGAAGCATGAGATTCTTGCTGTTTACTGTACACTGGCCGATAGTGCCCCCCACAACCGGTCAAGTATAGATCAAATGCAGCTGGTTTTATTATGCAGAGAGCAGGATTTTAAGTACTTCGGCCAAGACAAAGTATTTAGCTGACTTCTAACAGATCTAAAAGATCTAGAGGAAAATGGTGTGACCTTGTCTGATGGAAAGGTGCACAAAGGCACTTGTGTTGCCATTGCTGGTGATAACCTGGGATCACACAATAATGGTGGTTTCAGTGAGAATTTTAGCAGGAGTGTTCACTTCTGCAGATTCTGTGATACTGATCATAAGACATTTTTTACCTACCCCTTGGCGAAGGCCTCAGCCAGGACAGTTGAATCATACAATGGCCATGTGCAGCAAAATGTTACAACAAACTCAGATTCAATTTGATTCAGAATTTACTGAACTTTCCTTCTTCCATGTATGCCAACCTGGGCTATACCTCCTTGCATAGGCCATGATCTTTTTGAAGGTGTTGTATCATGGCCCTGATCTGGCCCTGTATATCAGACACGTCATTACAGAGCAGAAGCAATTTACTTACATGGGACTAAACCGCCACATTAATCACTTCTTGGCAGTGACGTCAACAATAAACGAGTGATGTCAATCCTGGAAGTGATAAACTAAGTGGACATGCAGTGCAGAATTGGTGTCTTCTTAGACTTCTGCCAGTCTTGATTTACAACCCAATGAACAACAATATTTGGCAACTGGTGCTGCAACTCAGACAAATTGTAGAACTGATCTTCAAAGATAACCACTGGTCAGATAGCCTACTTGAAAGTTCTGACAGAGGAGTACTTACTGAGCCAAAAATAAGCTTTTCCAGATAGTCCATTGAAGCCAAAGCACCATTATGTATCACATTACCCAGATTAGGGTTGCATGATATTGACAAAATGTGATATTGCGATATCGATTATGAATATTGCTATATATATAATATATCTATATTAATTTTGATATTTTTAAACATACGTATGTAAAATTACAAAATGTATGGGAAAACGCATCAAAATAGATTCATAACAAATAAAACTAGTTTTCTTACGACACAAGGTTTATTTCAACTGACAGTCATATTGGACGGGTACAACATGAATAAATAAATATCAACCATGTCTACAGAACAGGACATGTTTTACTGGTTGGACAGTATAAAATATATGAATAAAGAGAACAGGACACAACTTTTCTTTCGCTTTTCTGATTTGTTCCGTTTAGATGTCTCTATCTATTTCTTCACTTACACTGTCACTCTGTCGAAATATGCACAGAAATGGTACGCTCCATAGGGTTGGCCACGTAGTGGACCTGTGCGCTGACGTGCACTAATATGTGCAAGTGGCACGGCAACTGGCCAATGAAATGATGATCATTACAGTGTTTCAAGCGGGTTCTAAATCAAACACAACTAAGCCACACAGCCAACGGACGGGACGCATCGCTTATCGCTTGCAATATAAACAAAATATTGCATACTTATTGCGACATTTTCGATATCATATTGTCCAACGTGATATTGCGATAACGATATTCAGTCGATATATCATGCACCCCTAACCCAGATCTTACCATTTGTTTTGGGCCTCTCATACGCCTATGGACGCTTCGATTTGAGAGTAAGCATACCTAATTTAAACAGTGTGCTCGCAAACTACACAACTTCAAGAACCTGTCTTCTATGCTTGCCGAAAGACATCAGCTTCTGCAAGCTTACCATAGTGCTGGTGATATCCTCCCACAATGTGTAGTTGTTGAAAGAGGTACAGATTTCTTTGTACTGGACTACAACGATAGGATACAAGAGGCAGTTGCTCACTTCAGTTTTCCGCCAAGCAACACTGTTGCTGCTCATGAAGTTACCGTAAAGGGTACGTGCTATAAAAAGAACACGTGTGTTGTGCTAGAGGAAGACGATGAAGGACTAGTCTTTGGCAGGATTAAGTTGATTCTAACTCAAAATGCTTCTGTTGTCTTCTTTGTCACAGAAAAATGCAGATCAGTTTGTCTAGTTGACAATGAAGCTGATGAAGCATTGCGCATAAAAGAAATTCTGTGAGACATGCAACGCATCTAATGATAATGTGTAAATGCGCACAGGAGCAGCAGCGGACAGCAGCTTTGTTCTGCCCTCTGCTCTGTTCACAGTAATAATTTTCTCTTTAATTATACGTTATTTCACCAACAATCCATCCAGTATTAATCAGAATGTTTTATGACACATCAAAGTGTGGGGGTCTGGGTGTCCTCCCCCAGGGTTATTTTGAGCGTCAAAGACTAATATCCTGCATTCTGATACCCTTTTATGCACCAATTTATAGTGGGAATAGCCTACCTTTATTTATCCTATGAGAAGGAAAACATAGATGACATTCAAAATATATCAAAAATATAAGCAGTAAGGGGGCTTTCACATCAGGGACCTAAGTCTGGAAGTTGACCCCAAAGCAACGAGGACCAAATAAAATTATTAAATGTGTGGTGAAGGGTGGCCAGGTTGGCTCAGTGGGTAGAGCAGGTGCACATATACTGAGAGATTTATTCCTCGATGCAAAGGGCCAGGGTTTGAATCTGACCTGTGACAATTTCCGGCATGTCTTCCTCCCCTTTCTCACCTAGCTGTCCTGTCAAATTAAAGGTGGAAACCCTCCCCCCACCCACCAAAAAAAATCTTTGATTGTGTAGTGAAGGGAGGATACTGGCGTTAGTGTAGGTGGAGCATTTGGGCCCGGTCGCTACGCACAGTGCGCTCAGTGAGGAGCGGGTCGATGAAAGATGAGAGAAGTCTCCCTGCATGTTCTGCAGTGTTAGTTTAGTTTGCTGTCACATTACTCAACCCTGTATTTGTGAATACAAATAGCTGAAGTGAAAGTTCTGTCACCAAACTATGATGTTGTGTATCATTGCACATTTTTCAGTGGGTATATGGAAATCCTGGAGATTTCTTAGTGGGTATACCTGCGTATCACGTAGACTACACCACTGGGTTAACACTTTTGCATGGCACTGAATCTGTGTCACATTCTCATTAGGGGCTGAGCCTCCCTAATGGTCTGATCATAGAATCGCCCCTGGTTTCGTGTGATATCGTATGAAAAGTTATGCACACTAAAACGCAATATATCTTACGAAAACTAGGAGCCCGCCGGCTGGTCACGTGACATTGGCTACAGAGCTCCGTGCTACAGAGCGGTTGTTGCTAGCTGTTTAAGCCGCTACAGAGCTTGGTGACGCAGCTACAGACCTCGGTCACAGCTCGTCGTATCAGCGGCAGTTAGTAGATATGTTTAGCCGCTACAGAGCTCTGCATGGTGCACCGCATTGTTCTTCGCATGGTGCATAGTTGGTGGTTCAGTTACCCGAGAATAGGTGACTGTGAGCCGGGTACAGAGCAACGCGAGCTGCCGGTCATTTCAGCAGAGGTCACGGTTAAGTTTAGGCAAGAAAAAGTGAGCGTTATGTGGCGAAGAAAGTTAAGGCACTGAAACCACTAGTTAAGTTTAGGAAAAAGGTCATGGTTTGGATTAGAACACTCCCAAGGAACATGCACTTCCTGGGTGAAAGTATTTTCTTTCAACCCTATGCGGCCAGCCCCGTTCTTATATAGCAGCAGTCAATGTGGTGCGCACAGCAAAAAAAAAACTTGGACATCGTACAAATTACAGTGCTTATCTTTTCGTAGCTTTTCAAACGTATGGTTTATAAGAACAGGCTGCGCTCTCTCTCTCTTACAAAACTCTTCAAAATGACCTCTTTTGGTCATTATGATATGATAAAAGTACGATAGGAGCACACTCTCATAGACATTAAATATTATAAGAACAGCTGATTTCTCTCTGTAAACCACTTCAACGAGTGGGCAGTTTTTGTGCATGCTATGAAATAGAATCCTGCCGGCACCACTGTGCGGACCCAGACCCAAGGCGAGTCTGAGTGAGACGCAGCCAGCTACCCAGTGGAAGAGAGGCTTTTCCCAGTCAGGCAGACATAACGCTATCTTCTTCCCCTGCTGCTCAGAAGTGGTGAATTTCAGCCTGTTCTCATGAACCATACGTTCATAGAGCTACGAAAAGTTAAGCACTGTATTTTGTATGTATTCCACGTATTTGTTGCTGTATGCACCCCAATGACTGCTGCTGTATAAGAATGTCTTGCCCTGAATGTCCTGCCGTACCCCGTTCAAAATCCTAGTTCCAAAAAGCATTGCTTAATAGTCAATATGAAGAAAAAAGGTACAAAATGAACAGCTAAATCCAATTCGGCTGACAACTTTCTGAGTCGGATCGGCCCTAGTGTATAGATGTATGAACATCATTACTGGTAACAGGTTGTTGCAGTTCCAAACTGTCCGGTCAGTGTGAATGTCACTCAGCCTTAATAAAGGTTAAAGACCTTGCTCAAACATTTCTTCTGCAGAACACTCCTGCTGTCACCTCTGCTAATTTTTTCAACCTTTCATTTTGTAACCTCCTCCATATCCAACCCATCAGAGTGGAGGAGGAAAGCCATCTATTAATGAACAAATTGGAATTGTCATTAGGCTGGCCGTGCAGGGAGATGGGCCTTTTGAAAATAAAGGAAAATCCTGCTTAATTAATGGTGACATCAATCATGGTTAGGCCCGATTGGCTAAGAGGCGGTCCATCTCCTGTCTGATTTATAGGCAGGACGCAATGAGTGCAGGTGAAGCGATGACAGAGTAAGAGAGGAAGAGAGGTATAAATAGAATCTTCAAAGTTCGTTACTTGATACTTCATGTGTTTTTTCCTGGACTATGGTATGTACTGAAACACTAAGCCTTCTCTATACCTCATTAACACCACCACACAATTGTCAAGCTAAGTACAAAAGACCAACCTTAAAATGCAGTTTTATGGAAATACAACTGGATCACATTTTCTGCTGCAGCATTTTCTTCCATATATTTTGAGCATTAAAATGGCAGCTTACCCTCCAGCTGAGTGGGCAAAATTTGTAAATTAAAACCTATGCATGTGGCTCAATAAGTGGCTTAATCAGAGATGCAGAGTGCAGAGGTAAAGTCTAAATTAATGACTACTCAAAGCGCTCTTACATATTACAGGCATCATTCACCATTCACACACTGTGGCCAAGGCTGCCATACTAGGTGGCACCTGCTCATCAGATAAACATTCAGACACATTCACACACAGATGGCGCAGCATCAATGGACAATTCAGGATTCAGTGTCTTGCCCAAGACACTTTGACATGGGACTGCAGGGCCAAGTGGGTTGTGATTTTGAGTTGTAATTTAGTTTTTCCTGTTTTACTGTGTTAATTCATTCCCTGTTTCCTTGTTGTTTACTGTCTCGTGTGTTTCTGTATTCCCTGTGTTGTACCCATGTTCTATCTGTGTTTCCTGTTTTATTTTGTAGTCTCTCTGGGTACATCCCATGTCCCTTATTTGATAGCTCCACGACTCCTCGGGTCCTCGGCTGAACTGGACGTTTTCTGTCCGTCTCAAAGCTCTTATTTCTGCCCCAAGGAGCGAGCATCAAGGAGGGATCACCAAGGAGCTATAGCTGAGGATGCACGAGAGCAGCCTTCCCGGAAGCCATGCAGCTGAAAGCCGTTGCTAATTCTGCCCATACAGCCGACGTAAAGCCGATGTAAAAGTACATTTCCTCGGTTCCTCTCTCCTCCCATGATTTGTTAGCCGCTCTCCCGTGCCTCCTCAGTGGGAGGGACTGATGAAGGGATTCAAGTGAGGGAGTCGAGGAGGCAATTTAAGTGAAATGAGAAGCCCATAGCTGTGTTTCAAACCATTCCCTATCACGAAAATAGTGCACCATATAGTGTGTTCAGCATTTTGTAGTGGTTTTCGAATTCTCCGCGGTTAATTTCATTCTCCATATAGTCCACTATAAAATACCCACAATGCACAGTTAAGTTGAGTGTACATATAATGTACCCTACATACTAGTCCTGTATACTACAATGCAACACTACTGTATTTTCCCGGAGGAGAAGAAGAAGCAGAAGCACCCGCAAAAACTGAAAAGGAAAAATGGAGCAGGCCTTTGTTCGAAACATTGGAAATGTAACATGCAACATATATACAAGCTTTTACTTTCCTCCTGGGTGCTCGGTTTGTTTCAGGGATGTATTACTGGGGATTTCCACCAAATGCAGAACGTCTACGGACCAGCTCCTCTGCGTTTCAAGGTGTAGTGCAGGGAAATATGATACGCCGTGAGCACGGTGTATTTTATTTTGAAAATTAACCGGACGTTTTATTTTGTTTCTGTGCTCGACTTCCTGTCCCGCAATGTCTGCCATGTGCAGGATCCGCAGACGTTCTGCAACCTGTCTCTCGTTACTACCCTTGTTTCCTTGTGTATTTAGTCTGTTTGCTTTCTGTGTCTGTTGTCGATTCATCGTTGTTTCTCCTAATGGCATCCCCAGCGTGTCTTCTTCCTTGTGGTTTTGTTTTCCTAGTCTTCTAGTTTTTTTTTTTGCCTGCCTGCCTGCCTCAGGACACTGTTCTTTGTAAGCCTTTTCATTCAAATAAATCTTCTAAACTGCTCACTGCCTCCACGCTCTGCACTTTTGGGTCCAAGCCTGGGTTCTTCAGACATGATAGGCCAGGGATCAAACCAATTCAATTCAGTTCAATTAAAGGAGAACTCCGGGCAATTTTTACGTTAATCTTGATCGCTATATGTATATGAGTACTGTCGATAGCAAAAAAAAAGAGCCGAATCGGTGCTAGCAACACGGAGCTGCTGCAGCTAATGCCGAGAGCTCCCACTCAGCTAAAACGGCAGTTATGGGGGCATAAGATAAAGAGTGTCTTTGTGCCTCTTAACAGACACAAAATGCAATTAAAATGTCTGTGCAACATGAACATACATTACATGACAACAAGATGCGTTTAGCAACTTAGCCATTTAAATTCACCTAACCTCTTAGCTGCTAGCTGCCGTCTGGGATGAGTGAGTGTGTTCAGCCAGGCTCCGGTAATAATCATCACGCAGCAGTTCCATGTGTATTTGTAGCATATATATCCATTTTGTGTGCTGTCGTTGGTGAATATGAGTCTCTGCAGTGGCGAATTGTGTGGTAGTTTCCTTAGCCAGGCTAGCAGCCCCGACCGGGCATCCTTCTACTTCCTCCCCACCTCCCTCGCCTGCCGCTGCCGACAACAATCCACAGGCGCCCGCTGGTCTGGTGGATGTCCTCCAGAGGACAGTTCATGCTGCAAGCAGAGAAGAGAAAGGGTGCCATTTCTGGAGCGATACCCCCTCCCCCACCGGTCTAGGCGAATGCTGCAACTCCTCACTCCCTAACTATAAGTTTTATCGAAGAGGAGAGTTTTAAGTTTACTCTTAAATGTGGTGACAGTGTCTGCCCCCCGGACCCAGACTGGGAGCTGGTTCCACAGGAGAGGAGCCTGATAGCTGAAGGCTCTGGCTCCTCTGACTCTAGGAACCACAATTAACTCTGCATTCTGGGAGCGCAGTGCTCTAGTGGGGCGATAAGGGGCTCTTCTAGATATGATGGTGCTTGACCATTTAGAGCTTTGTAGGTCAGGAGAAGGATTTTAAATTCAATCCTGGATTTTACCGGGTTTTACAGGGTTTTAAGGGTTTTATTTGAGCATCCTGATAGTAAGGAATTACAATAGTCCAGGCTGGAAGTAACGAATGCATGGAATAGTTTTTCAGCATCGTTTTCAGATAGGATGTTCCTAATTTTGGCAATGTTACGAAGGTGAAAAAAGGCTGTTCTTGAGGTTTGTTTTAAGTAGGCGTTAAAGGATATATCCTGATCAAAAATAACTCCTAGATTTCTGACAGTAGTGCTGGAGGCCAGGGCAATACCATCCAGAGTAACTGTATCTTTGGATAATGAGTTTCGGAGGTGTTTAGGGCCCAGCACAATCACTTCAGTTTTGTCTGAGTTTAACATCAGAAAATTGTAGGTCATCCATGCTTTTATATCTTTGATGCATGCTTAGAGTTTAGTTAACTGACTGGTTTCGTCTGGCTTAATTGATAGGTATAATTGGGTGTCATCTGCATAATAATGAAAATGAATTGAATGTTTCCTAATAATATTGCCTAGGGGAAGCATATACAAGGTGAATAGAATTGGTCCAAGCACTGAGCCTTGTGGAATGCCATGGATAACTTTAGCGTACCTGGAGGATTTATCGTTAACATTAACAAATTGATATTGATCAGATAAATAGGACTTAAACCAGCTTAGTGCGGTTCCTTTAATGCCAACTAAGTGTTCCAGTCTCTGTAGCAGGATGGTATGGTCAATAGTGTCGAATGCAGCACTAAGATCTAGTAAAACAAGTACGGAGACAAGTCCTTTGTCTGAAGCAGTTAGAAGGTCGTTAGTAATTTTCACCAGTGCCGTCTCTGTGCTATGATGCATTCTAAATCCTGACTGAAAGTCCTCAAATAAGCTATTGCTATGTAGAAAATCACATAACTGATTGGCGACTACCTTCTCAAGGATTTTGGAGAGGAAGGGGAGATTAGATTCAGGTCTGTAGCTGGCTAAGACCTCAGGATCGAGGGCGGGTTTTTTCAAAAGAGGTTTTATCACAGCTACTTTAAATGACTGCGGTACATAACCTGTTAATAAAGACATATTAATCATATCTAGTAATGTTCTAATTTGCGAGTTTGGGAGTTATACCATGGTGTTACTTTCCTTTGCTTCATCGTCTTCTTTTTGAGGGGAGCAACAGAGTCTAAAGTCGTCTATAGCGAGGCCGTAGCACCTTCCGATTGGTAGGCGACCGCTCTACCACCTAAGTCACAGCTGTCCAAAGTCTAGAGCTGTAAAGATTAAGATGAAGAAGAAGACATACTTTTTTAATCCTGCATGGGGAAAAAGCTGACTCAGCCGTGGGCTACAAAGAGCTGAACCCAGAAAGAAAACCATCTCGGTAAAGTTATTGCATTCCCTGTCGTAAGCATTCCCCGTTCGTAAGCTGACTGAGATTACACTACTGAGAGGGTTTTCTTTCTGGGTTTGGCTCTTAGCAGCCGTGGCCTGAGTCAGCTAATTTAACAGCTGTACACCTAACTGAATTCACTAGCTAACAGCAGCTAACTACAGTTAGCGGTTACTTTAGTAAGCTGCTGTAGTTTTATTTTATGACGTAGTATTAAGAGCGACGGTAGCGAGTAGTATGAAAGACCGAAAATCCGCATAAGGAGGTTGGTTGGGGTGTTGGATGGGTCAAACAACACAGGACTTTCACCCAGGAGACCGGGGTCTCGCTTGTCACTGAAACGTACATTTTGTAACCACACCAACCATCTTTTCCGAAACCTAACTGTCCCGTTCTCATGCTGCATGTCAGTTAAACATAGGTCCAAACCCAGAGCGTCAAAAAGTAATGCCAAGAGTCCCGGCCAAGCATGTCTAAATATGATGCTAAAGGAGACTCTTTGTGTCAATAACAAACGCCAAAGGCACCTGAACATGCGTCGTTTTTTGACGTGCGATGAGTGAGAATGTGTTGTCTGGGGACGGTGCTGAAGCGAGAGAGAGAGAGAGAGAGAGAGACAGAGAGAGACAGAGAGAGAAAGGCAGAGATGGGAAGTAACGAAGTACAAATACTTTGTTACTGTACTTAAGTAGATTTTTCTGATATTTCTACTTTACTTTACTATTTTTTTTTGTGGCGACTTTTTACTTTTACTCCTTACATTTTAACACGAATATCGGTACTTTCTACTCCTTACATTTTAAAAATTGGCTCCTTACTTTAGTTTTGTACAAGAGGTCGTAATGTCGGAGAATAGCGCGGACACGCGCCTCACACCGCGAGCACCACACAGAAAAAAGTGAGAAAAAAGAAAGAGAGACTGCTGTCCGGAGGATAATCAGTTAGATGGTGTGTGTGCGTCCTTGAGAACTGTAAGTCGTATAACTTATGTTGTCAGTTCATTTAAGCCTGTTGTTGTATTATTGGTCTATAGTTCCTGCACAGTTAAAGTAAGTTAGCTAGTGATTTGGTTGTTTGTGTTCTTCACCTGTTAGCTAGGTTTCACGTTCCTTGTAAAGCATCAAAAGAGAGAAGTTGTCTCTGTCCGTGTTTTACAGACACACCTGGGGGGGAGGGGGGGAGGCGAAGTTGGAAACCAGCATCAGCTTTAAATACGGTCCTAATCTAGTCCTCACTAACAAGTTTCAAATAATTTCGCTGGAGTTACCGTTATTATTTTTCACGTGATCAATACCGAATTCAATCTAATTGGATGGGAATATACTGTAGGCTACGTTGCATGTAACGCACCACTACAAGACGACTCGACAGATTCGGCTGCATTCATTTGCGGCAAATAATTGCAGCTTGATGGCGGTAACGTTAGCACTAGTAGTATGGACGGCGACATGATTGAAAATGAAGAAAACAGAGATCCCAGAGATTAGGCAGACAAGCAGCAAGACGTTCCCAATCATCCCTGGCATTATCTGAGAGAGATGTTTGAGATAGGCTAGGAGGCATCAGTATGACTCCTGGCCAATGTGCTGTGTAACTCTAAAAGTATGGGGAACTTCTTAATTAATCTATGTTTAGTAATTCATATTGTATCCTTTATTTTCTTTCTATATTTGAGCACACACACATACATGTAGATTCCTTTAAATGTTAAGGGGACGATTAAAAAAGAGAAACTGGATCTGTGAATTCTCACAGAATCACAATTTAATTCATATCTTGCTACTCAGTCAGAATCTTATTAAGCTGGAGTCCCAGTCTCTGTCACAATAATCATATATGTGATGTTTGGCAGACATCCATTTAAAATGTAGACAATGGCATATAAAGAGCCTGGTTTTTATGTCCACTGAAGTTTCTCATCTTGCACTCTAATAACGTGTGTGGTCCAGGTAGCTTTGCATAAAAAGTGGTTGTCATTCGCAAGGCTACTTTTACGTTTATACTTTAAGTACATTTCAAAGCCTGTACTTTGTTACTTTTACTTAAGTAAAGAAGTTAAATCAGTACTTCTACTTTTACCAGAGTATTTTTTAACACAAGTATCTGTACTTCTACTTAAGTACGGGAAGTGAGTACTTTTGCCATCTCTGGAGAAAGGAGATGGGTTAATCGCTGACGAGAGAGAGAGATTGGAGCAGAAGAGAAAGGTTAAAGGTTAGTGGTGAAGATATAAAGTGATACACTGATACAGTAGCTAGAGTCTGAGGTTTGAGCTCCTCCAAAACCAGCGGAGGTGTCCTGCCTTGTTACCCCGGCTTCTGAGTAAAGTGACAGGGTAAGCTTCGGAGACTCTGGAGAATACTCTTGATTGAGTGATTTTTTGAAATGTTAAAGATAAAGTACAAAGGCTGAAGCCAAGTCTTCAGAATGTCAAAAGAAAAATATGTTCAGTAGCCTAATATAAAAGGAATCTTCAGTGGACTAGTATTCTTTTTCAATGTGGTCCAAGAACAGCCTTTACACTGAACTGATCTGTTATATGGCAGGAGAGAGACACAGAGAGACAAGGCAGACAAGTTTATGGAGAGGAGGAAATCGAATTACATAGAGTCATTAACACGCACTCTCTCACACACACACACACACACACATACAGGCTTAGCACATGTCAGTTGTAGCTCCCATCCTGCAGGCAGTGATGAAGTACTGTATGTGTGTGTTCATTTGTCTCCCTCCAGCTAGCAAGTAAGCCGTCCAAAACACAACCTGCTGTTTGGACAATACACCCTGATGGCAGGCTGTAAAACAATTGTGTGTGTGTGTGTGTGTGTGTGTGTGTGTGTGTGTGTGTGTGTGTGTGTGTGTGTGTGTGTGTGTGTGTGTGTGTGTGTGTGTGTGTGTGTGTGTATGTGTGTGGGTGTGTGTGGGTGAGTGTGTGTTTCTCTGTCACCGTATTGTTTCTGCGGTTTAAATAACGTAACTCTTCCTGGCCCCTCTGTCTAATGAATATGATAAAATGAAAACATGGAATCAAATAAGAAGTCATGAAAAAGAAAGATTTTGTGGTTTCACTAGTTGTATGTTTCTGGTATTGATTAAAGCCTGTGGTGAAAAATAAACAATATTTAGGGCTCCCAATTAATTTTATTTCCACATAAACACTATTATTTACAGATTATTATTTGTTGTTTTAGAGGAAAAGAAGGTCCTGGAAGTTAACGTGCATAGTCCTAATACTGTGGCAAAGCTTTCGGTTCATTTACAGGTCTCTACATAGAATGTTTCTCAACTGTACTCCAGTAAGTGAAAAATAATTACTTTTAAATACTTTTAGCGTGAATAAGAAATGCCAAAGCCACATGACCAAGCGTCCGTATTTTACGCGATGGGATCCAGGATCCAGCCAAGTCTCTGCAAAAGGACACCTCAACTCCGGAAATACCACTGGAAAACCAGCGCAGGCACAGAGGCCGCCCAGCTCACTGTCTGACGCCTGCACACTGGCCAGCAGAATGCCCAGCAGAGAAGTGGCAGTTGGAGTTTAATTCCTCCACATTTGCCTCGGTGCCCCCCTCTGATGTTTAGATGGAGATAGACACAAAGATGGGCTTGCTAGTCCACATTCTCGGGATCGTATAGCCATAGGTCGTAGCTGAAAACCATCTTTACCTTTTCCTGTTTACTCTGATTTTCACATTCGAAATAGTCAACCAGCCAGGCTAGCAGAGTCAGCAGGAGGTTAGCAGGAGGTAAGCAGAGTCGGCAGGAGAGGAGGAGTTGATTTCCCGATTCTGATGAGCGACTCATAGCCCAACCCCTTCTCACTCTGAAATCATAAAATATGGATGCTTGGGCAGTGGATACAACGCAAAAAGCACCCTTTAGCGTCTGTATGGAACACACCGGGCAGAGCACCAGCTCCGCGGCGCTGTAAGATGACGTAGTATTAAGAGCGACAACAGTAGCGAGTAGTGTTAAAGCCCGAAATTTCACATAGTGAGGTTGGCTGGGCTGGTGGATGGGTCAAACAACACAGGACTTTCACCCAGGAGACCGGGGCTCACCCTGCGTGTCACGTTTCCTAAACCCAACAGTCCTGTTCTTCTTTTCCTAAACCAACCGTCTCTTTCTTCTTTTCCTAAACCCAACAGTCCTGTTCTTCTTTTCCTAAACCAACCGTCTCTTTCTTCTTTTCCTAAACCCAACAGTCCTGTTCTTCTTTATCTAAACCCAACTGTCCTGTTCTTCTTTATCTAAACCGAACTGTCCCGTTCTTCTTTTCTTAAACCCAACTGTCCCATTCTTCTTTTTCTAAACCCAACTGTTCCGTTCTTCTTTTCCTAAACCCAACTGGCACGTTCTTGTCCCGCATCACGGAAACTTACATTTTATAAGCCCACCCACGACTTTTTCCTTAACCTAACTGCCTCAAAAGTGACGCCAATAGTCCCAACCAAGTTAGATAAAGCGCGTTAAGATATGACGCTAAAGGAGACTTTTAGCGTCAATAACAACATCAAAGGCACCTGATCAAGTATTCATATTTTACGTGATGGGAGTCAGAATGTGTTGCATAGCCACATCATGCCATCATTGTCCAACTTCAACCACATTAAGGCAAAACTAATATTTGTAAAATCGACAATTCAGCATACATTTTGCAGACCT
The DNA here is from genome assembly GCF_010015445.1 of Perca fluviatilis. Lineage (NCBI taxonomy): Eukaryota > Metazoa > Chordata > Actinopteri > Perciformes > Percidae > Perca > Perca fluviatilis. The sequence goes on along the minus strand of NC_053126.1, from coordinate 31,708,839 downwards.
GCAGGTCACCATTATTGTGAAACCAGTTAAAGGTGCTGTAGGTAGGATTGCAAAGATCCAGGACTTGAACATCAACAACTTCTCAGTCCCTCCCCCCTTTCTGCCAAAGCCCAAAACTGTCTCCTAAGCCCCTCCCCCCACAAGGGAGAATGAATGCGTGTGCATGAGCAGTGATTGACACGCAGTTAGACTCCCCCCCTGGCCCTGATTGGTGCATCTGTACAGGGAGCTGTGGACTTTTGCAAATCGCACGTAGGTGGTGCCAGAGGAGCCGGATTTTTATTTTAAATTACCCGCTTCATGTAGTTCTAAAGAGAGTTCTAAAGAGAGTTCTAAAGAGTCGCTTTGGTGGCATTCGTGATTTCAACAATTACAGCTTCATTAGACAGTGATGTTACATTGCTTCATCGTTTCCTGCTCTCCACACTGTATTGCTTGCTCTTGATGTTTAGCTGAAAGCAGGTCAAAGCCCATGCTGTTTGCTTTAATTGGTATGGTTTGATGAGCATTGTTGCAGGGAGCTTGAGACTCAAGATTTACGACTGGTTCTCTGTGAATGTTGTGCACATGACAGTAAAGACCTTAAAAACTCGAAACTGTTTCCGCAGTTCTGTGGAGGTTGTTAAATAAGACTTTGCATTTAAACAAGAATTAGTTAATTCATTATCTTTAACTGTGTTGTTATTTTATCTTATTAAAAATAACTTGTCATGACAAATCAAGTCCCCTAGCAAGAATTCAGCAGTGCAAACCAGTTTTCATTTCTGAATCATGGAATCGTGTCAGTCTCTTTCTCTGTTTGCCTCTCAGTCGCCCTCTCGTTTGTTTTTCCGTCCCTCCATTTTTCTGGTAATAAATGGAGTGGTTTTTTTTCCGCTGGTAACCCTGTCACTGTTATCTCTCCACTTCATCCACCACTTACTGGTGCCTCAATCACTCATTCCTCTCCCTCTTTTCCTTGTTTTTCTGTCTGTCCAGTCCTCCTCTTTATTTCAGTCTCATCCTCCTCCCGCCATCATCCATCTCTCTCTTTTGCTTCCCTGGTCAGTTCAAACCTTGCCTGCCGTTCTCTTTCCTTTTTCCATATTTCTTTCCATTTCTTTTTCTTGTTGTTGATTACTTTTCCTATGGACAAAAGAATAAAATTATCTTCTATTTTTCTCTTCTCTCTTTTCTTCCTTGTTTGTCTTCTCTCCCCTGTTCCTCTCATCGTGTTTCTGTCCATATGAATGTCTGTTCAGAGTCTGGAACAGATAGCATCTCTATTGAAGCTCCAACCACACTGACCCTGTCACCCTGTTCCCTTTTATTCTCTCCTCTAATGGTGTTTTTTTTGTGTTTTCTTTGGCTTATGTTCTGTCTCCTGTACCTCCTTCCCGTCTGACTTCCACACCCTGTCACTATAAAACTGTCACGATGCTCATAAGGTGGCACGCAGGGCCTCACTGATCGCTCTCGAAAACATGCTCAGGTGGCTGGAAAAATGGGTAGGCTCCATCAAGCATCAGGCCACCCAGAAAAGTTCTACTTGGTACTCAAATGTTTCTTTAGACCATGACAGTACAAAAGGTTGCACGTAGCATAGTCTATATCTTTGACGTTCCACTTCCGGAATTGCTCCGGTGCTACAGGAAATTCCGCCGGATGTATGAATTTTCACCGATGTCCGTTTCCATTGTGTTGGAATTTTAAACTCCGGTGGATTTATGAGGACTAGGGTTGACTGCACCTCAGATCTCTGCAGGGTAAATCCAGACAGCTAGCTAGACTATCTGTCCAACCTGAGTTTCCTCTCGCATGACTATTTTGCAGTGCAGAGTGCAGAGTTTGGCGCCGCCAATGACAACTGTTATTGGTTTAAAGAAATGCCATTAAACCAGAGCACGTTGCAAAGCGAGACTACACATAGCATAACAACAGCTTATTGAAAGAGCTACAGAACATTCGCCAAAAAAGGTGAATAATATTGGTTTCACAAAGGTGTTATAATGGTTTCAATGCACCAAATAAGGTCAAATGTAGTTACAGTGATTTTGTAGAATATTACATTTTGTGCAATGGCCTCTGTGAACACTTAATTCTGATTGGCTGTAGTGTGTCCATTAAAATGTGTTACCAAGTAGTTCCAGTGAAACTGTGTGCTCACCGTTCAGAATGGATGCACTTCCATTTGCAATTTATCGCAACACGTTAACAAGCTTATGTCTTATTTACTACGCTGAGTGTCGTCCTCTGAACACCACAGGATGCCCCTGAACTTACTGATACTGATACGTTTTCATCTCACATCCCATTCGCTTCAACTCACAATTTCAGGCTTATTTATAATTGGTTTAACCCTCCTGATGTCCTCAAGTCAAATTTGACCCATTTTCAAAACATTTTTTTTTTTTTCAACCAAATTGCCAAAAAAAATAACGTGGATGGTTCCTAACAACCGTTACATTTTGTTACGTTCACAAGTAAAATAAATAATTAGTTCACTACTTTTATTGAATTGGGCTGTTTTATTCGATTTTATAACATTTGAAAAAATATTGATAAAAGAACATTGAAAAAAAAGTGACAAAAATGTCGGGAAATGCTTCAAAAACGTGGGAAAAAAAATAAAAGTCAAAAGCACAGAACAAATCGACAAAAACATCAGAAAAAAAGTGACAAAAGACTGACTTGTTAAACATACTACTGACAACCGTATGCAATGGTATCGACTTTATATCTTGCTAGCATAACGTTAGCTTTCTGGCTTATAGCTGAGTCAAAGGGTTCTAGGAGTAGAAATATCTCCCGTTGCCATTTCGTATATAAGGTTTGACTTATTTGCTGTTGCAGTGGACAACGTTTCCATAGCATAAGAACCTTATGGGATGGCAATGATTGTTCGAGGTATTGGTCAAACCCTCATGGGTTACTGTGGTGAAATTTCCAGAAACATCATGTTGTGGTAAGATGAGACAAAGGGAAAACTTAGACAACGTCAGGTCATTCATAGGTCAGTCAGGGGACAGGAATGTTCAGCCGGCCTCTAATAACCAAACCTGTTAATGAATGAATATATGTTTGTGTCTCTACATATTTAGGGAGTCTAGGCAGCTGCATGATAAGGGAATGTTTTGTTCCAGGACTGTCTCCTTTTGGAAAGTCACTGGAAACAGGGTAAAGGGGCCTGAGACACTTTAGCATTCATCCCAGAGAGAGATAGACTTAACTAGGTTTTAGGTGAGCATCTTTTGTTTTGGCGCCATGAATATCTTGGCCTAACAAACTTGACAGTTTGAGCAAGAAATATATATGCATCTGGGGAGGACACAGGAACCTCAGAGTTGGGGACAGCACTACACGATAACACATCGTGGTTAAACTGTACTGTCTGCCTTTAATTCTCCTTGATCAAGGAGATAAATGCTTCTGTATAAAGCGTGATTTACGGTTCTGCGGAGGCTCCATGCGGAGGTTTCGCCAAAGCCTACGTAAGTGGCCTGAAGTTTATACTTGTGCGTTGGTGTGCGGGTCGATCTCTTTAAGAGAATAGCAGGGCCGGCAAGCGTGTGTGCGTGGGGTAGTGTCGGGTAGAGCAAGTGAGAGAGTCACGGTGATTAGCCTCGGAGCGAGTATCGACTCTAGAGACATTAGTGAGAGAAACAATGTGTCTCCCCTGAGCTTTCTGACCACGGTGGGAAATCTGTAGCAGGAAAAGTTAACCTTCTCCTCGATTCCATGTTGTTTATGGAGAAGGACAACCCGGAAATGAGTAGAGGGAAATGCAACGCTATAAAGCCACGGCCGAGAGGCATGCATCGCCGCGACGTATAGTTATGTACGTACCCACAGCGTCGATTTAACGCAGAACCATAAATCGCGCTTCAGTCATCAAAGTCTCCCGAACCTTCATGTATCCACAAGTCAAGCTGTTCCTGAGTTTTTCTATAACAGTTACCAGGGAAAAAAACATTATATTTGATTGCAAAACGCATGAACATATAAATCAATGGTCTTAATTTTGTTTTCTTCTGCAAGTGGCCATGGTATAAGCGGGATAATGCCCTTCGAGGTGTCTCTAATCAAGAATTAATGGACTCCGCGGAGGCAAGCGTCCCCCGCCCCACATTGTCTGTTAATTCCTTTCTAACCACTCTTAGCACTGCGGTTAGCACTGTCGTTTAACAGCATAACTACCACACTTCTACCGAAAACCTAATCTTCAAATAGCAATAACAATGGTTGCATTTCTGACCTTTTTTTGGTGACCTTTGGTGCGCCCTGGCTTGCTGGATATATATCTCATACAGTATTGAATTGAATAGCCAGGAATGTTGTCCCAATTAAGTTTAGGGTATACCAAGCTGACATAATCCTGCAGACCCTGCAGAGCTCTCTACACAATTTGATGTAAAATCATCATCAAGTTCAACCTTTGACCTGGTTACTTGTAGCTGCTTGCTAATACTGTCATTGGTCAATGAACTGAAGCTTATTTTGTTCACCTCAATAAATAATAAATGTATATACGTTTTGTAGTGTGACGAGCGACTACCTAAAGCTTAAACTGCTTTGTATAACTGTGTTTGTCATCCTCTCTCTTTTGTCATCGCTTCGCTCCATCCTCTCTCTTCATCTTTCCAGGCTGTATTAGTCTGTCAGTGGAAGCAGAAAAGAACAGAGCAATAAGAAAGAGCAAAGAGCAGGAGAATACTCAGTCAATGAAGACACTGAGGCATCTGAAAGTGGCGCCTCCATTTCCTGCCCGCATACACGCACATCATTTCGACATACCTGTCCCTGCCCTATTCTGACTTCCCACAATAGAGGCCATTCCTCTGTTAACACAGCTCTTAAGACACACACACACACTTCTCCTTTTTTGGTAGGTCAGAAAAACAGGTGTTGACCTGATATTTGTTCTACACACAAAGGAGAAACATGTAAACACGCACACACACAGTGGTGAGGGAAATATGGCTGGCACGACAGAGGGAGCTAATATTTCTCTCCCGAGAGACAGAGATTTTGTTTAATCTCTCTCTCTCTCTCTCTCTCTCTCTCTCTCTCTCTCTCTCTCTCTCTTTCTCTCTCGCTCTCTTTTTGTCTTGCCCTCCTCTTCCACCTTTTCTCTCTCTTTCACTCGGACTCCTTGTCTTATCTCTCCCACATCCTCTCCTTGTTTCCTCATCCTCCCTGTCACTCACTCTTTTCTTCCATCTTCTAATCTGCTCCTCCTCCCTTTATTCATTTTTCAGGATATACACAAACATGCAAACACATACACACGCTGTGCTGTTGATATAAGTGAAATGTTGTGGAGATGTACTGTAGTTAGTTTAGTAAAGCACACAGTGCTACCCAAACACTTAAAGCTGCATTTATTGATTTTTTTTTGGTCACTTGGAGGCGGCAGGACAAGTTGTAGACAACTTTGGCAAACCGTCCATCCATCAATTAGCATTCTGTCGATGTCATATCTTTAAATAAAGCAATAAAACAGAGCTCTTGTTTGTGGCCCCCAAGGCACTGCTCCAGAAGGTTGGAGATCTCATCGTGGATGTTGATGCCATCTGCCCATCCTCTGAGGTCCGCAACCTTGGTGTAATCCTGGACTCTTTCAATACTCACATCAAATTCATCACCAAATCAGCCTTTTTTCAGCTCAAAAACATCTCCAGACTCCGGCCATCACTCTCTGACTCCGAGGCAGAAACCCTCATTCATGCTTTCATAACCTCCAGTTTGCACTACAGCATTAGAGTCTGTCTGAGGTCCCCAGCAAAACCCTAGACGTGCTCCAGTATGTCCAAAACACCTGGCAGCACATCACCCCAACCCTCATCCACCTTCACTGGCTCCCAATTAAGTCCTGCATCACATTTAAAATCCTCCTTCTCACCTACAAATCCCTCCATGCCCTGGCCCCACAGTACCTCTCCGACTTCCTCCATCTATACAACCCACCCCAAAACCTGTGGTCCTCAGATGCTGGCCTGCTCTCCATTCCCCACACCAGATTCTATACCTTTTCGGACAGAGCCTTTAGTGTTGTAGCCCCATCCCTCTGGAACACCTTCCTGCAGATATCCAAAATGCTACATCCCCGGACATTTAAAAAAAAAAAACACCACCTGTTCACCACAGCCTACAACCTCCTTTAGCTTAGCCACAGTCCTTGGGTTTCTTGAAAGGCACTATATAAATAAAAGTTATTATTATTATTATTATTATTATTATTATTATTTTTATTATTATTGTTATTATTATCACGTTAAAGTATAAGCTAAGCATATAGTGCAATGTGAAGCAACAGCCAGCAGCCAGTTAGGTTAGCTTAATTTAGCTTAGCACAAAAACTGGAAACAGGGGGAATCTGTTAACAAAACTCACCTATGAGCACTTTTAAAGCTCAATTATAAACAAGTTATATGTCATTTGTTTAATTCCTTAAAAATAAACCTGGCTAGAAACCTCATGATGAAAACTGAAGTCAGTTTCTGAAGATCGCAGAAAGTGACTGCTCCAAGCCAACAAATAGCTAACACCACGTCTCTATTTCTTTCTTTTCATACCGACATTAAAGGACAATTCCGGCGCAAAACGAGCCTAGGGGTTATTAACAGATATGTACCCTATCGATCGCTCTCTGGGACATGTTTTCATGCTAATCGAATGTGTTTGTAGCTTGAAAGAAGCTAGCGCGGACCGTTGATTAGCTTACAACGCAAGTAATCGGGGCACAGGGAAAGTAAAAACAAATCGCTATTTATACCACTGAAAAGGCTCAAAATATCACCAAACTTCAATGCCACAACGCAGCCTTGTACTTCAGGAAACTGGTGGTGTACCTGTGGACATTGTGAAGCTATGGCCACCCAATAGGAGTGTCTGTGTTGCACGGAGTGGGACCTGTTGCGTCGCGACACCCACGAGACGCAGTGTTTTGTACAGTCTGAAGATTTCCCCTCTCTGATAAACAGGGCTGTTTGAAACTTTTTTCCATGTCCCGAAAATAAATTGGAGACGGTGACCCGGACCGGAGGGACCAGATGGACAGTTATCCACTGAGTAAGTAGCTACACTAGACAAGTTATATTTTACACAGTAAATATTTTCAGATATATTGAGCAAATTGCTTTTGATTTTAGTTTGCATCGCCAGCTGTAAGTCATGACGGCGGCGGCCGCATGTTTGTTTACATGCGGCTGCCGCCGTCATGACTTACAGCTGGCGAGTGGCGAACACAAGTGTCGTTATAATCTATCTTTTCAATAAACTGTCTGTACACTTACAAAATTCTCAATGCTTCGGTTAACATTTAGGGACCCTCATTATGCTACTGTTGAAGTTTGGTGATATTTTGAGACCTTTTAGTGGTACAAAATAGCGATTTATTTTTACTTTCCCTGTGCCCTGATAACTAGCGTTGTAAGCTAATCAGCGGTCCGCGCTAGCTTCTTTCAAGCTACAAACACATTTGATTAGCATGAAATCATGTCCCAGAGAACGATTGAGTGGGTACACATCTGTTATTAACCCCTAGGTTCGTTTTGCGCCGGAATTTAAGTCAGTCACCAGGTGCACCATGAGTCACGTAGTCACAAAATATTAGTTTTCCAGGAAGTCTGCCATAGGGCATACTTCAAGTTTTTTCCGATTGCTAAACGACAGTGGGCACAACTGGAGTCACGTGTGCAGAACTCTAACTACTCTGCACTACCACCAGTCACCTGAGCTAAACAGTTCACATCACCTGCAAAACTCATTCAAAGCAACACAACTCTTCACACACGTCTCAAAACAGGCTCAGTGCTGCCAAACACTATGCACAGGCCTCACTGAGATAACACACACTGTCACTCAGAACACACTGAGGGTAAAAACACTAGCATCAAACACCAATACAGAAATTACAAACTTTCTCATCTTTACAGTTTGAACAATTTGAGTGACTTGACACTACTCAACAGTGTTTTTAAGGAAAAAATATAGATTGTATAGCATACCAGTTTTTACATAAGGTAAACAAGAAGGAATGAAAATCAGCAGTTTTCTTCAATAAAGTATTTTGTCTCTAGTAATTTATGGAATTACTGTGGAAAAAAAACTAAAGGTACATACGTAACAGTACCAAAGAATAGTGTGACTAATCCTGCCTCTCTCCAGCATCATGTGGCAAGTTTTCTTCATCACATTGGATGTCTGCATCATCTCTAAATACTAATGAATGTGGTTTTTCTATTGCTTTCACCTCCATTACTTTCTGAAAAACAGTTAGAACGCAGTTTTACTATTGTAAAGATATAGTATTTTTCACTTTTTTTGTATAGCTGTGTATATATCCTCAGACATCTTCCCTGTACATATTGGTATCTTTGCTCTTTTACCTTTTTCTCTCAAACAGTACAGTGTATAATTATTTCATTCTTATTTGGTGTTTGTATACAAAAAAGGCTTTCTGAGATTTCTCTACTGTATATAAATACTGTATATGTTCACTAACTAGTCTAAAACAAACACCTGCTTAGGCTTTCAGCTAAAATCCCAATCAGCAGTGTTTGATAGGCACCAGACTGAAATCTATTCTGTTTTGAATGTGTGGTTAACAGTTTTGACAGCAGTGTGTTAGCATTTGAACACAGTGCTGTAAATCTACAGTGTTGTGCACATTGTGGTTAAAGTCATGGGATAAGTGTGTAGAGTTTTGAAAACTGTGTTCAAGCAATGAAAAACGAACTAGAGTTTGGTCCACATGAACTGTTGCTGTGCAGACTGTAGTTAGAGTTTTGCAGATGTGACTCCAGTTGTGCCCAGAGTCGCCTAGCAATCGAAAAAAACTGTAATAATGTTGCAAAACTAAAAAGTCAATCAGTCATTTTTCTAATGAAATTCCAGATTTTTACTATCATGATTTGGGATTAAAACATTTACACTGAAACTACAGGATCTGTAAAACGTTTACTGACTGACAATAATCATCAATTTGTTGTCCTGCAAGTTTTCACGGAGCTTTTCCAATGAAAGTCTGCTGTATTCTCAAAAGTCTCTGTCTTACTTTAGCTCTGTAAACACCATCTTTATCTCGCTACCCTCTCTCTTTCTTTCTCTCTCTCTCTCTCTCTCTCTCTCTCTCTCTCTCTCTCTCTCTTAGGGTTAGTTAATGAGGTTTAAACTTGGATCCTCATCACTGATTCCAGCTTGTACTCAGTGTACTGTGTGTGTGTGTGTGTGTTGTGTGTGTGTGTGTGTGTGTGTGTGTGTGTGTGTGTGTGTGTGTGTGTGTGTGTGTGTGTGTGTGTGTGTGTGTGTCTGGGTGTTTATGTGAATTCTTTGTTTCTATGCGAATACCATCATGCATTTGCAATGCTGTGCGTCAGAAACAGTATGAATAAAAATGTTTGTCCAAGAATACAATAAATATGCATGTGCACAGACTCGTGAATGTAATTGTGTGTGTGTTCGTGGGTGGGTGTTCACTAGAGCAGTAAAACCATTGCAGCAAATGCTGGTGCCCTGAGGTATACCTTCACCGCTTAGATATTAGCTAACCAGGGAAATACTCTGTGCGTGTGTGTGTGTATGTGTGTGTGTGTGTGTGTGTGTGTGTGTGTGTGTGTGTGTGTGTGTGTGTGTGTGTGTGTGTGTGTGTGTGTGTGTTTGCTCTTTTGCTCCAGCGGCTCTTTAGCTAATGTGCTTCACAATCTACTAACTTCCTCCTTCCCTTTAGCACTGCAACACTAATGACTAACCCAGGGGTAATACCACACACACACACACACACACACATTAGACTTGCCCCTGCAATGCCTGGTTTCACTTCTATCTTATTTCACTGTGGGTAAAACATTATTTATAGCTGCAGAGCAAACTAAACACAGATTAACCAGGTGGGGGTTCAGGTGATATAGAGACTAGTCTTTTACAGCTAGTAAAATTGACAGTTGATGGAAAGAAATAATAAGTTTCTTTTGTTTACCTCTGGCGGCAATCAAAGACCCATTATATTCGTGAATTCCAAATTCTGACTTTCAGCACCGGGGTCAGCATCCTTGCTCAACCAATGGCACACTAACAATAAGTATACAAGAGACCTTTTTGGAAATGTTCCAGTCCAAATAATGGAGGTGCGACCTATTATTTCAGTGTTGCATCAGATTAAGTTAAATTTTTGTGGTTTTGAGTGAGGTCTTGAAAACCAATCAATTCACGTCAAGGAATTTGCTGCACACATTCATGTTCTCCTCAGCATGAATTATAACAGCTTTGGGAATCCCAATCATTCAATCTACCTCCATCATCAGTTCAGAATTAATATTTATCAAATACTTTGGTTAATGACCAAATAACTGCAAAACTAATGACATTCCCTTCCTCAGCCTTACTTTTTGAGCTCCAGCACTGATGTGCCAAAGTCATAGAGCCAATAGTGTGGCTGGAAACTCTTAGGTTGAATTTAAAACAGTAACACAATGAACAATCAGTTTAAATGTTCTAGCTACACCAAATGTACTGTTTTATTACATTTGCAGTTGAATTTCTGCTTTTCATGATGACTTTGTAAGGACTTTTATAACTTAATGTCCTTGGAGGAGTCCGACCAGATTCTTCTTCCTGTTGTTTATCTGGGTTATTTGTTACCGGGCAGACTGATGGCCATATTAATACAAAGTGACGCTCAATTGGTCGAAGTAATGTTGCATAAACAGCAACACTTCCAGTGATTGGACGATCAGTCAACCCCTTCCAGCCCGAGGGTGACAGCCTGTCTTCCCCCTCGCCCTGTACGAAACAGGATTACATCACTACCCGTCCGTCTGAATGTTGACGTGTTCTGCAGACCTGTCTGTTAAGTCTTGCAACATACACACAGAAATGAGATGAAGCTCCAGTGAAGTGATCCCTAAATATCACTTTGACCACATATGGCCGATCAGACTTGGGTGTGAGAAAGTTGTTTACAAATAGCAGTTCTAGAAAATACTGTGAATTCAATTCAATTCAATTTTATTTATAGTATCAAATCATAACATAAGTTATCTCGAGTCACTTTACAGATAGAGTAGGTCTAGACCACACTCTATAATTTACAAAGCCCCAACAATTCCAACAATTCCAGTAATTCCCTCAAGAGCAAGCAGTGCGACAGTGGCGAGGAAAAACTCCCTCTTGGGAAGAAACCTCGGACAGACCCAGGCTCTTGGTAGGCGGTGTCTGACGAGCCGGTTGGGGGTGTGATGAACAGTGGCGATAGTAGTCACATTAATAATGGAACAGTGACTGGATGTAGCGGGAAGCTGCAGGGTTCAGCAGGACGCAGCATGACATTGCAGGGCACCGCTGAGCTCAGCAGGGAGTGCAGCAGGACCACGGAGAAAGCTGCAACCAGGATCTTGGTGCCAACGTTCTCCAAGGAAATACGCTGGGGGAAAAAAGCATAAGGACTCCGGGGAGTAAACTCCCCAGAAGCTAGGATTAGTAACAAGCATTTCTGGGACGGGCTGCATACAAATAGTAATAGTAATAGTAATAGTACCAGTAATAGAAAGGGAGAGGAGAGAGCAGCTCAGTGTGTCAAAGGAAGGAAGTCCCCCGGCAGTCTAGAACTATAACAGCGTAACTATAACAGGTAACTAAGAGAGACAGGTCATAAGGAGAGGTAGCTTTTCGGGCTTAGAACTCTCCCCCTGCCGGATCTGGCTTGGCTGGCCTGCCTCCCTCTACTTTGTTATGTATTATTAATCTAACAATTATGAAGAGAAGCAGTTGGGCCAGTTAGGTGAACACTGCAACTCCTCACTCCCTAACTATAAGCTTTATCAAATAGGAGAGTTTTAAGTTCATTCTTGAATGAGGTGACAGTTTCTGCCCCCCGAACCCAGATCGGGAGCTGGTTACATAGGAGAGGAGCCTGATAACTGAAGGCTCTAGCTCCCATTCTACTTTTAGAGACTCTAGGTACCACCAGTAACTCTGCATTCTGGGAGCGCAGTGCTCTAGTGGGACAATAAGGTATTAGGAGCTCTTCTAGATATGATGGTGCTAGACCATTTAGAGCTTTGTAGGTCAAGAGAAGGACTTTAAACTCAATCCTGGATTCAACAGGAAGCCAATGCAGAGAAGCTAATACAGGAGAAATATGATCTCTTTTCTTAGTTCTTGTGAGAACACGCGCTGCAGCATTCTGGATCAGCTGGAGAGTCTTAAGAGACTTATTTGAGCAACCTGACAGTAGGGAATTACAATAGTCCAGCCTGGAAGTAACAAATGCATGGACTAGTTTTTCAGCGTCATTTTGAGACAGGATATTCCTAATTTTGGCAATGTTACGAAGATGAAAAAAGGCTGTTCTTGAGGTTTGTTTTAGATTGGCATTAAAGGATATATCCTGATCAAAGAATGAATCTAGATTTGTTGTACTTACGTACGTAATACCAAGTTAGACCGGAACCTATTAGCAAGATAACATTTTGGATTCCATCAGTGAACTGTTTCTCCTTAAAGCGAAAATGCGGAACTTGTGTCTCCCCCCCACCCACCCACCCACTTTCCTGCCCAACATGACATCATGACTTCACGTAAACATACACGGCACTTTCCTAAAGCCAAGTGGAGTGTTATCTATATGCATTTTGAGCTATCTGCGTGTATGTCTACACCCTATTGACAATGAAGACATACGTCATGGTAGCTTTCTGTCACATGACAATTTGGGAGGTGTCTGAGCCCGCCCACCATTTTGGGATCCTACGCTATCGGTTGCCAGGAGCAACAGTGTAAGAGCGACAAAGAAAGAATGAAAGACGGCTCGAGGACTTAGCATCACGGCGAACGGGTTGGGTTTAGGAAAACAATAACGGGGTTGGGTTTAGTAAAAGAAAAAAGTGACGGTTGACTTTACGAAGGAAATGTGACACGTGGGACACAATCCCCGGTCTCCTGGGTGAAGGTCCTGTGTTTGACCCATCCGCCACCCCGCCAACCTCCCTACGCAGATTTTCGCCCTTTCATCCTACTTGCTACGGTGAAAATTCACACGCAATCGCAAGGTAATGTAAGTCAATGGAGGCCATACAGGGTTGATAAACATGCTAAAAAGCGTATATGTGTCTTGATAACACGCCAATAATGGCATACGAATTGGTGTTTCATACATACGCCACTCCATGAGATCAGTCTGTTCCTGCCTATCAAGGTATTGTAATACAGGTTGACATGCCATGTAAGCAATCAGAGAGCCAGAATAAGCACCAGTATCAATAAGCTGTATCGGTAAAGCGGGAATGTCCCCAGCAAAACCAGACACCACAACTCCAGTATTCAGAGAAATACAGAGAGCTTTTCCCATGCTGTTATAGGCCCAATCAGCATTGTGTGAACTCATTTCAGGGGTGGATTGGCCATCTGTCAATTCTGGCAAATGCCAGAGGGGCCGGACCATTTTTTTAAATGTGGGCCGGTCAGATTTTTTTTTTTAATATACAAATAAATTGTCTTTACAGGCCGACAGCGCATAGGACGGGTTTTTATCGCTTGCACGATTTCACTATGGTTATAATAATAATAATCATAATTATGATTATTATTATTATTATATTAATAATAATAATAAATATTATCATTTGGCCAGTCGGCAACGGTCAGCCTGGTCCCGAGATGGGCCGACCGACCTAAACAGAGGTTACTCAAATTGGGTCGTTCAGTCAAAATCAAGCAAGTCAACTTAAAACGGGATCTCCGTTTGCAGGTTTCAGGCTGTACCGGACCCTAGGCCTATAGGAGGACACATGAAAACCCTTAACAAGCAGCGTCGTTCTGCTCCGTCTTTCTGCTGAGCCCCATTCACGTAGTGTTTTGTTTTACACTATGTAGGTTGAACTCTGCAATTAATCCGCGGTTCACATGTATCCCTGAACTGTGGTGGTCCATTACACTGTAGGCTATATTCAACATCACTGATCATTTCTGATCAATAGAATGTAGAAAACATTACACTTCACAAGGTTTTATATCCATAACATGATTGTGTTATTGTACAATTTAGCAGTAAAAGCAGTAGCCTATGTAAGTCAATCCTACATTTTTCAACTTGGGAGCAAAACGTGCTCCTTGGGGAAAAAAAGTTACCATAAAGCCCTGTTCATGCTAATTAATCATACCACTAATACCATAAATTGGGGCCTAAAAATGTATCGGAATACAGGAATTGAAGTCTTTTACCCTCAAAATCCCACCCCCCTGCTTTATGTGTTCCCCCAAAGGCCAATTCTGAGCAAGGAAAAACCCTGACGTATAATCACAGACAGCCATAAAACATAGAGTTAAAACAGATGACTAGATGGAGAACCAGACAGACAATATGTACAGTGTCAACAGAGAGAAACATGGACACTCGAACAGACAGACAGTGACAACAAAAAGACAACATACTGTAGAGAATGACAGTAACAGCATACAACTGGCATAAATAGGCAGTATGTGTAAATTTGTTATAAACATGTGCTCTTTAAAAAGTAGTAAGCATCGTTTGCCAGTTACTTACATTAAATGTTTAAAAATCTGTTACATATAAGGTACTGCTTATATTATTTCACCATCTGTACACAAATGTAATTAGTGAATGTACGTGTCCATGGCTGGGGCTGCATGGGCGTGGTCATGTGGGCTGGTGTGGCTACAGTGCCAGGGCTGAATTTTTGTCCCAGTCTGCCCCTTACTCATTTGGCAAGTTTTAGTCTTAGTCTTGTTTCTGGGACTTCGGAGGTTTTTGGAACCTGCGGCATTAGCATTTTACATTGGTGGATATTCAACCCGTTCTCATTCCGAACTCGTAAAATAAGTACGTTTGGTCAGTGTCCTTCAGCGTCTGATGCGACGAAAAAGGCACCCTTCGGCGTATTTGTGTAACGTACTGGGGAGAGCCGCAGTTGGATGAGATTTAGCGAGTGGTATGTAATGGGAAATTGCTGGGTAAGGATGGTGGTTGGGGTGGTGGATGGGTAAAACACCGGACATTCACTCAGGAGACTCGGGTTCGCGCCCTGCGTGTGGCGTTTAGTTTCCCCGTCTCCGGCATGTGTTTCCCGGCTTTTGAGGCGTCCTTTCCCCGTTGTTTTTCTTTTGTTTCCCCCGTCTACGGCATGTGTTTCCCGGCTTTTGAGGCGTCCTTTCCCCGTTGTTTTTCCCCTAAACCCAACCTCCGCGATTCCATTATTGTCGCGCTTCACCCACGGTGTGTTTCCTGGCTTTTGAGGCGTCCTTTCCCCGTTGTTTTTCTCCTAAACCTCCGCGATTCCGTTCACCCGTCCCGACCAAGCGCGTCAAAAGGGACGAAAAAGGGACGGCAATAGTGGCGACCAAGCACGACCAAGCACGTTTACATGAGACGCTAAAGGAGACTTTTAACGTCAAATAAGAAGGAGAAAGGCTCCTGACCGAACGTCCTTATTTTACGAGTTGGGTGTGAGAATGTGTTGGGATATTTCATAGGCTGATAGTGGTATTGTTTTCACCTTGGGAGTGACCAAAGAGGAGCTCCATTCTCACAGTAAATCTCCCATAACTCTCTGCTTACAATCAAGGTTCAAGTATGTGTGTGCGTGTGCGTGCGTCCGTGTGTGTCATTATGGCTATATGCGCTCCTGGAGACACCTACTGTAGCGGATACTACCACAGGGGCAGTTTTGAGAACTTTGCCAGGTATCTGTCTGTCTGTGGACAGATTTTGCCATCACGATAGCGTAAAAACATAATACAGTCACAAAACTTTACAGTTTTGTAGTTGAGATCTAAATGAATGCCAAATTCGAAGATGGGTGTGATCAAAGCAAGAGTGCCGGAGGTATGGGAGTAGGTGTTAAGGAAGGTATTATTAGCTCCCCACTTTACGTCCCCTGGTCACAGCTGGTGTGATCCCATTGCAAGATGGTTTAGTTTTAGACTTGGTTTATTTAATTCTGAGTCATTTTTAAGCTAACAAGTAAAGCAATTAAATAGTATTATTATTTCCCCACTGAAAGGGTGAGGGTGAATTTGAACTACTGACCTCCATATTTCTGAAATCCTGGCTACAGCCCTGACTGTTTACATGCTGGTAACAAGTAGAACTAAATAATGCTCTCTTTGCATCATTCCACTCTACTCCACCATTGTCACACCACACTCTAACAAGCTAATTAATGAACTTGTCGGTCGTCATTACTGTAA
Source organism: Perca fluviatilis (assembly GCF_010015445.1). Classification (NCBI taxonomy): domain Eukaryota; kingdom Metazoa; phylum Chordata; class Actinopteri; order Perciformes; family Percidae; genus Perca; species Perca fluviatilis. The sequence continues at coordinate 31,692,654 of NC_053126.1, read as the reverse complement.
AGACTTCACGCACGAAGGAGTAGTGATGAGAGTGTCTGTGAGAAGGCCACTTTCAGAGAGCCAAGGTTTGACATTCAGCACACACACAGATACACATACACATTGACACTCTGATGGACACTGGTACATATACAGTTTTCACGCTTGCCACAAAGCACACACAGACGCTGATTTACACAAATTTAAATGCACACATACACACTTTATCCAAACACACACACCAAACAAACCATCACACAAACAAAGTTGGCTCCCCCAAATTATAGATTTGCCAGCCATCTCATATTAGACAGAAAGAGGGAGAGAGAGAGAGAGAGAGAGAGAGAGAGAGAGAGAGAGAGAGAGAGAGAGGAAGATGGTTGGAGGGAAGAAAACACACAGTTTTCCAGCTGATTAATTTTTCCAATTTCATCGAGACACGACCGTAACCTTCTTCAATTAAAACACCACTCTGGAGACAGACACTGTGTGTGTGTGTGTGTGTGTGTGTGTGTGTGTGTGTGTGTGTGCGTGTGTGTGCGCAGAGTTGATGGCTGTATTTTATTGAGTGGAAAATTGAATCAAATTGTTTCTTTCAAACAGTCTGTTCTCCCCCTCTCCTCCCTCACTTCACCTTCTTCCTCCCCGTTTTCCTCCCCTCCTCCCTCACTTCATTGACTACTCACTTTCTCCTCCCTTGTGTCATCTCCAGGTCTGAAGGGCCAGTAGCCTGTAGTTATGATGTCTTTATTTATACTTTTACTTCCTCTTTTTCCTTCTTCAAAAAAAAACTAAGGTCTGAGCAGTCAGAGAGTTACCATGACTCTCTGACATCCTTAAAAGTAGGTCTAACAGGGCAAGAAACACAAGCAATTTGGACTTGTCTCATTGTGTAGTTGTCATGTATGTGCTATGTAATGTACCTGTATGTAATGAAATGCATATACAATGCATTTAAAGAGGGATTATACTACCAAGATGTGCATATAAAAAATATCTATATATATAATATATATAGTCTAATATAGACTCATGTGATTACCACATCATGCAACTGCTAGCCTGGATCAACGGAAGTACATTTTCAGGATCATTGCCTGTTGACGTTCTCAAAATCTGTTCGCCACGGTAAACAACAACAAACTTTGAGCTAACGAGCTACACGCTGACGATTGTAAAGATTTACAGAGAACATGTTCTTGGCATGTACTCTTTAACTGGGACGTTTTGGGACCGATTGGTGGGATTGCTGTGGCTGAAGTAAACACAGCGATACACTGGTAAGAGCAAATGAGGTTTTAACCATGTATCAGCTAATTTAAATTGTCCATCATGGTTTTTAATCATCTGTGTCCTCTTCGGCTACTAGCAACTACATGGAGGTGGGGCGGGGAGGGGGTGGTGGCACGTCCACATGATACAAGCCTTCCGTGATCGTGCACACGCAGACAGTTTTGTTGTCATTACTTTGAATGAAAATATTGCATATTGCGTTTTCTTTTGCGGGATGCAAATGTTCCACCTAAACAAGGTCCTTTCCGGTCACGTGACGAACAGCCACATGACAGTTAAAGGGGTGATAGAATGATTATATAGGGTATTTTACACTGTTCCTTAAGGTCTCCTAATAGGGTATGTAACATTGATTGGGCTGAAAATTGCCCGAATGCTATTTTATTAGGCCCTTAACTACCCTGTGAATATGGCTCTATTTGGAACAAGAGCTTTTCTTCCAAATATGGTATGCTCATTAATATTCCGAATGAGCTACGTGCTGATTGGTTTGAGCAAACTACATAGAAACACATGGGAGACTCTCATATTTCAGACACTGCAAAGTTATACATTGTTTAACGGGCTATTCCATTACCAAAATATCACTTCTGAAACTTTTTTATGCGAGAAATCAACTATGTAAAGCTCAAATATGGGCCGCGCTTACGAAAAATGGATGGCTAATTGCAAATTTTGTCTGAATGTGTGTCTGAGTTCGCGCGGTACTACTGTGTTGCGCCTCGCCGCCCCCGCCTGCCTTTTCCTTCACAACACCCGGCCCGCTATGAGGTACTTGGAGCTCACGCGACTGGCAGCCCACTGCACTCCATACCCCGCGCAAAGTCACTGTCTCTTGGGCTAATGACAACCAAATGCCCCTGCCCTGACAGAGCTCTAGGGCTGCAACTCCCCTCTTCCTGCTAGCTAAATGCCCGGTGTATGTGAGTGAGAGCGCGGTCAGCGAGCTTGTTACGCCAGTAATCTCTTACCACAGGTTTCAGTTAATCTTTTAATGTGTGTAATTATAATGTGTTGAGTTATTTAAACAAACGATTGGGGAAATAAACGCCGCCTGTCCGCGAGTCCCATTGATAGAGCCTGCGGCTAGATGTAGATTTGTAGCTACAAATCATGGATAGTTAGCTTCATTTTCGGCGTCATTCCGAGTATATTTACAGTTTGAATTTCGTCACGCCACGTATACAACATCTAACTAAATGTCTTATAAAGTTAATAACGGTGTCCGATTTCAAATTAATGAATATTTGTGAAGAGTAGGGCTTCCGTTAGCTGCAACTGTCCCTTCAATCCTAGCTACCTGTGTAGCTACAAATCACGGATAGTTAGCTTCATTTTTGGTCGTAATTCGAGTATATTTACAGTTTGAATTTCGTCACGCCACGTATCCCAACATCTAGCTAAATGTCTTATAAAGTTAACAACGGTGTCCGATTTCAAATTAATGAATATTTGTGAAGAGTAGGGCTTCCGGCTTCCGTTAGCTGCAACTGTCCCTTCAATCCTAGCTACCTGTGTAGCTACAAATCACGGATAGTTAGCTTCATTTTTGGTTGTAATTCGAGTATATTTACAGTTTGTATTTCGTCACGCCACGTATACAACATCTAGCTAAATATCTTATAAAGCTAACAACGGTGTCCGATTTCAAGTTAATGAATATTTGTGAATTTCAGAGGAATTCTAAGAAGAGGCTAGCTAGCTCTCATTGATAGAGCGCCATCCAGCAGCAGGCTCTATCAATGAGATTCAAAGCGGAGTTTATTTTTCCCAATCGTTTGTTTAAGTAACTCAACACATTATAATTACACACATTAAAGATTAACTGAAACCTGTGGTAAGAGATTACTGGTGACAAGCTTGCTGGCGTAAACAAGCTTGCTGACCGCGCTCTCACTCACAACGGGCATTTAGCGCAGCAGGAAGAGGGGAGTTGCAGGCCCTGGAGCTCTGTCAGGGCAGGGGCATTTGGTTGTCATTAGCCCAAGAGACGGTGACTTTGGCGCAGGTATGGAGTGCTGTGGGCTGCCAGTCGACGGAGCTCCGGGTACCTCACAGCAGGCGGGGCGGCCGTGAAGGAAGGCAGGCCGGGCGGCAGCGCCGCTACACAGGCAGCACCGGGCGCTGAACTCAGACACACAGTCGGACAAAATTTGCAATTACCCATCCATTTTCGTAAAGCGGCCCATATTTGACCTTTACATAGTTGATTTCTCGCATAAAAAAGTTTCAGAAGTGAATTTTGTAATGGAATAGCAGAGATCTGCGTGACCTAGCTAGATTCACAAGACTACCTGATCTCAGGTCAGTTGTGTAGCCTATGTAAATGTTGCGGCGTGACCGTTCTCTTAATACACAAGGGCTGACAAAGTTCCGTTTTTGGGAGGTTGACGTCAACTTCCAGCTTTGTTGAGATTCGCCCGTTTTCAGCGGCAGTTTCAAAATATGAGATTTTCATAGTAAAGGGGTGTCAATGGGATTTTGAGCTTCTATGTATGTCCTATTTACCCACCGAACTGTCGTTATTCAACTATGACAGGGTAAAATCGGTTTTGCATTCTATCACCCCTTTAAGTTTTGCGGTCCTTACAGTTAAATTTAGCTGAGAAAATGTTACTGTGAGCCAGCTACAGGGCACCGTGATGTCCCGCTCATCTGTTGCAGTTAAGTTTAGCCGATAAAGGGTGATCGTCATTGGCACCAAAACGACTAGTTAAGATTAGAAAAAATGGTTGTGGTTTGGATCAAAACACTTGTCATCTTAAGTAGTACACGCAGGACACAACACACGTTTAATTACTTTTCGTAGCTATATGTAAAAATGGTTCATGAAAACAGCCTGCCCTATACATAGAACTTGGCACTCTTGTACTTTGTCACAATACTTTGTGCTTTGCTCCCGTCACAATTACTACGGCCACTAGAATGTGCTGACACTGTAAACCTAAAAATTTAGGGAAGTTCTGATACCAATTTTTTAACATGCTGGTATCGGATCGGTACTCGGTATCAGCTGATACGCAAGTTCAGGTATCGGAATCGGTATAGGGAAGGAAAAAATGGTATCGGACCATCTCTAGTAAATTTGAGTCGTAATTGATGCTTGAATAAATGACTTATGTGGCTGTTTTTTCGGAGAACAGTCTCCACATTTAAGGTGCTGCATCCAACGAGAACATAGTGCTCTCTCTCCTCAGTGTCTCCCTGGGTCCCTCTCTCTCACCTCCCCACTGACAGAGTCATGAATCTCCATTAGGAGAAGAATAAAGACACACATGCACACAGAGACTTATACACACACCAAAGTCACTTTGAAGACAGGGAGAAGAAAAGAAAGAAAAAGGACTGAAAGGAAATGAGGAGAAGGGAGCAGGGAAGGAAGAAAGGAAGAATCTCTTCAATTTGGCAAATGAAGAGAAGAAAAGGAGATGGGACAGAAAGGAGGGAGACGGAGGTAGACACGTTAAAAGTATTCATCTGACGAAATTGATCGTTTATACAGAGTACTCATCGTGTGATTAGTAAAGTACTTTCGTCAGTTCCGGAGTAATACAGGCATTTTAATGCAAACATGTACCGTACACAATATCAATAAAAACATCATAAAAAACAAAAGAATCATACATTCCACAAACACAAAAAACTGAACAAATACATAACAGATCAGAGGCCTATACTACAAAGCAAGATCAACATGCCCTGGATTTATTTCCGTTCCCTTAAAGGTCCCATGGCATGAAAAAATAAATTTCACTTTATGAGGGTTTTTAACATTAATATAAGTTCCCCCAGCCTGCCTACGGTCCCCCAGTGGCTAGAAATGGCGATAGGTGTAAACCGAGCCCTGGGTATCCTGCTCTGCCTGCTCACCACATTTAAGAGTAAACTGAAAACCCTCCTCTTTGATAAAGCTTATAGTTAAGGAGTGAGGAGTTGCAGCGTCCGCCTAACCGGCCCACCTGCTTCTCTTCGTAGTCATCAGTTTTATTTATTATATAATCAATAATATAGCGAGAGTAGAGGGAGGCAGGCCAGTACAGCCCGATCCGGTTGGGGAGAGTTCTAGCCCGACCAGGCACCTCTCTTTAACCTGCCTCTCTTAGTTATGCTATTATAATTCTAGACTGCCGGGGAAGTTCCTTCCTTCCTGTGACACACTGAGCTGCTCTCTCATCTCTACTTGTTTCCTTTTGTATGCATCCTGTCCCAGAAATGCTTGTTACTAACCTAGCTCTGGGGAGTTTACTCCCCGGAGTCCTTATGTTTCTTATGCGATTCTTGCAGAGAACATAGCTCATAGCTCAACATAGCTCTGCGATTCTCTGCAATTCCTGGCTGCATCCTGCTTGCGTCTTGCTGCGTCTGCCGCATCCGACATGACATGAACTTCCACGATGACTTTCGAAGTCACTGTTCCATTATCTTTAATGTGACTATTATGTGCTACTGTTCATCACACCCCCAACCGGCCCGTCAGACACCACCTACCAAGAGTCTGGGTCTGCCGAGGTTTCTTCCTAAAAGGGAGTTTTTCCTTGCCACTGTCGCAATAGCCACTGCTAATGCTTGCTCTTGAGGGAATTACTGTAATTGTTGGGGTTTTGGAATTTATAGAGTGTGGTCTAGACCTACTCTATCTGTAAAGTGTCTCGAGATAACTCTGTTATGATTTGATACTATAAATAAAATTGAATTGAATTGAATTGAATTGAAAATGAAAGCTCAGATGGACCAATCTGGAATCTTCCCTTTATGACATCATAAGGGGAAAGGTTACCTCCCCTTTCTCTGCTTTGCCCACCCAGAGAATTTGGCCCGCCCATGAGAGAGAGACATCATGGCTTGCAAACGAGCAAAGCATGGCAGTTGGTCAAGGCCACACCCCCACCCTCCACTTTAACCCCCTCAATAGCATTTAAAGCTACAGACACAGAAATAGCACATCCTAAGGAAAGCTCATTGTGGGACTGACTCTAGTGGCTGTAATTCTGCACTAAGGCTGAATTTCAGGAAAGAGACTTCAGATACAGTATTAGGGGACCACTAAGGTCTATATAAAAGAGACTTCAGATACAGTATTAGGGGACCACTAAGGTCTATATAAAAGAGACTTCAGATACAGTATTAGGGGACCACTAAGGTCTATATAAAAGAGACGTCAGATACAGTATTAGGGGACCACTAAAGTCTATATAAAAGAGACTTCAGATACAGTATTAGGGGACCACTAAGGTCTATATAAAAGAGACTTCAGATACAGTATTAGGGGACCACTAAGGTCTATATAAAAGAGACTTCAGATACAGTATTAGGGGACCACTAAAGTCTATATAAAAGAGACTTCAGATACAGTATTAGGGGACCACTAAGGTCTATATAAAAGAGACTTCAGATACAGTATTAGGGGACCACTAAGGCCTATATAAAAGAGACTTCAGATACAGTATTAGGGGACCACTAAGGCTTATATAAAAGAGACTTCAGATACAGTATTAGGGGACCACTAAGGCTTATATAAAAGAGACTTCAGATACAGTATTAGGGGACCACTAAGGTCTATATAAAAGAGACTTCAGATACAGTATTAGGGGACCACTAAGGTCTATATAAAAGAGACTTCAGATACAGTATTAGGGGACCACTAAGGTCTATATAAAAGAGACTTCACATACAGTATTAGGGGACCACTAAGGCCTATATAAAAGCATCCAAAAAGCAGCATGTCATAGGACCTTTAACAACTGCGGCCCTGCATAAGGTGTGACTCTACGGTGGTTATCAACTTGTTCAATCAACCCAGGGTTTCCGAATAATAGCAATACAGTCGCTAGTGCTGAACCCAGGAAGGAAAGCTGGCAAAAAATTGCCAGTAAATGTAAATGCATAAGTTACAAGGCTTATCAATATCACTGCCCCATCAGTCAGGCACAACAAGATCTGACCATCATTACACTTGTGCATTCCACAAACTTTTGTTGCTTTAGTCTATTCCTTTAGTTGCAACCCTGGCAGTGGTAAGCGTGGGAGCAAAAAAATAATAATAAAACATCATTCAAACCCATGTGTCGCATTGGCAACATATACAGCTCAAGAAGCTGACAAAGATACGGAATTCCATTCGCTAACAAACTATATCTTTCATAAAGATACCCATCAGGGAATGTCAACGGGTTTTGTTGGTCTCTAAATCTTTTAACTACATAGGATAGGCTTCAGGTCTAACCATCAATTAACAACCAAACATCAAAAGATAAAGTAAATAAAGAAAAAAAAGAAGAAACAATGAAATACAAATCAATAAATAAAAACTAACAAAAACAATAAGGTGCTTGAGCTTCCTTCCATATTGACAACTCAATTTGTCGACAAAATCAATGATCACTCCCCATTGGCATGTCCTCCCTATTAATTACAAAACTTCTTACCAGCCTTCAGTTTTAATAAACTGTTTTCCTTTTCTGTGAAATGGATGTTTATCTGTGTTTCAAGCCCCCAACGTCTCCTTCCAGACAACGCTGCCTGGAAGGCACTAGGATTAGGTAATGGTTAGGGTTAGGGTTAGGTGTCTTGAAGTCAACATTCGCAGTGCTGCCTGGAAGGAGACGTTGGGGGCTTAAAACACCATCGAGCAAAATGAACTGCCTACTACTACTACCTGGCTCTGTTGTTTTAATCATGAGATTACCGACTAATAGAAGTTGACGTGAAAGACCTGTTTCTGAGAGTTGGTAGTTCGACTCCCCTTTTCAACATCCCCACATGGAGGTCAGCTGCTTGCTCCGCTCTCCCCTCACTCCGACATTCCCAGAGAAAGTCCTGCTGTCTGGGAACTCCTCACTGTTATTATTAGTCTGAAATGTTTTCGCTGTGTCTCTCATGTCGTTTTTTTTCCTACCCTTTTTAGTTTTTCAATCTTGCTGTTTCTGCTTTCGCTCTCTCAGTCTTTGCTTTCCCTGTGTCCATTTCTTTCTGTCAATTCCATTAGAGTAGATTGAATTAGATTACATTGGATTCAATTCAATTAGATTAGATTAAACTTTATCGGTGTCTGGGGGAAAATCGGTCCACTGAAAGACTGAGAAGTAAAACAACAAAGGAAAATACAAAAAAAACTAAACAGCGTTTTGTGGCTGATAATTACATAGCACAAGTATGCACTGTCTGCAGTAAAGATCTGAAAATGTTAAAAGACAATGGTTGAATGGAGTCCATTAAGAGTAAAGGGCCGTCCACACCAAGAACGATAACTATAATGAGAACTATATAAATATATAGTTTTAAAAATAGTTCAAGTGGGTGGTGGAGTCCACACCACAACTATAAGGACAACGACAGTGGCGAACAATATCCCGTGAATGATGGGAACAACAATCTTTGCCACTGGTCCAGTATTAAGCGAGATCGCTGCAGTTGGCAGCGGCGAAACAAGCTACAATGTAAGTTAATAGGGCAAATGTGCAGCTTGTATTTACCTTCACAAAAGTGCTTGTTGACACCATTGACAGGCTCAGATTAATATTCTAAGTGTCTGACAACATTACGGAGAGATTTCTAAGGAGGTCGACCTTTCTGTTAAAGAGTAGGATCATTTTTTCAAACATAAAAGTAATTTTAGCATTGCAAAATACACTTCATTCAAAGTCGACAGAAACAAAGCAAAAACTAATTGGTTTATTTGGGTCGTCTTTCCACTTTTCCTACCATCACAACTGTAGTTTTGGTTGAAATAAACACATAACATATTTATCAAATAAAAAAGTATGCTGGCTCTATTTTTTTAAATGGAGTCTGGTGGGTTTAGCGCTAGCGACTTTAGAGCTGGTTCTGGTTAAACAGAAAGGTCTTAAAGAGGTTTTTAAAAAGGCCTATCTCTGTAGGGATCCTTTCCATAATGTTGTCAGACAGACTAGTTTCAAGTGATCAGAGTTTTATGGCCTGTGAGATGAATCTGTCCCTGAGCCTGGTGGTGCAGTAGCATCTGCCAGACAGCAGCAGGCAGAAAAACGTTGTGACTGGGGTTATTGGAGTCTCTGATAATCCTGCTGGCCTTCTTCCTGCACCGCTGGCTGTGGAGGTCCTCCATGGATGGCAGTTCTGTCCTGGTGATGAGCAGTTTTCACTACCCGCTGTAGTGGTCACAGGATCACCAAAGGCATTCAGATTTATTCTTCAAAGGCTATGGCAACTTTTTATCGGAGGATCTTGACCATCTGAAGCTAATTTTTACAGCAATCTGTCCACCATATTTTTGTTGTACTGCACATTGCTGCAGCTCCTCTTTTCACCCTGTGTGTTGAGCTCTCTGTTTTAGCTACAGAGTGAGGCATCACACTTCTATTCCATCTTTGTTGGGAGTCGCACATGTGCAGTACCTAGGTAAGGACTACTAGCAAGTCAGAAGCAGAGCATGAGGGCGTGCCACGCTAGCAGCTAGGCGAGCATTATAACGTGTTACAAAGTGACACACTTTTCAAGCGATTCCACTGTCGCAGACAAATTTCCAACTTCAGAATGAAATGGTTGTTTTTTTGTCTGAAAACGTCTTATTGTTTGTTGTAATGTTTTATGTTTTGTGTAGATCCCAGGAAGAGTAGCTGATGTTCTGCATCAGCTAATTGGGGATCCTAATAAAATCTAAATCAAATCACTGAGTCTTGTTGGAGTTGGGATACGCTCACGTTGTCTCAATTGTTTCATGTAAGGTGGTAATAAAACTCAGTCCAAGTCAGTCTTTTTTCCCGTCTTGACGTTGCGACAAAATCAAACGTGTTGAACATGATATGATCATAATTATAGTCTTGCAAATTGTGACCCAGCAAAATCCCCAGTCTTTGCAAAATAGTATAGTCTGTGATTAAAAACGTTGTGACATGGTTTCAGACTTTAGTCTGTTCAAAGTCTTTTCCGAGTCTTCTAATGTATGGTAGGCATAATAAGGTAGGTGAGGTGAGACACTATATCCATGGCAAGGGAACCTCTTGCTGAATCACAACGTTCTCCTCCTGCCCGCATGCCCCTCAGTCCAGCTGACCATCACCCAAATGCCACTACTTATCCACTACACTTAACATTATCCTTGTACTAAAAGGTAATGTAGTTTGTGTCCCTTTGAGGGCATTTTAATCTCACAAGTAAGTGAAAACAGATCACACACAGTAAGGCAGCAACATTCCTCATGTTACCAGCAGTTCCCAGGGTGTGTGTGTGTTGTTCACATATGTTTTCATATGCATGTATGTGTATTTGTGCTTGCAATAACTATTCCATGCATGGTATTTCCCTTCTGTGTGTGTGTGTGTGTGTGTGTGTGTGTGTGTGTGTGTGTGTGTGTGTGTGTGTTATTCTTAGCTCCTGCTGTGTTGTAACTGTCTCTCTGGGAAACAGGCATATCCTCCGAGCCCCCTCCTCCCAGGGTTCACAGCAGAGGTCAGAGTTGAGGTGTCAGGAAGGTCGTTTCCGTGACGATAATTCTCCTCCCGCTCAGACACCAGGTACATTTTTCACACTGTGAGAATCGTCCAAACACACCGCAGTGACTCTGCGCAGCATGGGGTTGAGCGAGCATACACATCTATCTGTCTCTAATGCGTACTTACTCTCTCTATTTGCCCTGTCTTCCAGCTTCTCTCTCTACCTCTCTTCCTTTTTTCTCTGTCTCTCGTTCACTTTTTTTTCACGGAGGAAAAGACAGTCTATCCTTTGGGTGTCGTTAAAGTATCACATTATCTTTCTGACATAAGTCAAACTGATGTTGAAGCAGTTTCAGTTCCTAACATGCAGTGTGGAGAGTGAACATCAGAATGGCATGAAAAAGGGTGTAGAAATTCTTCAGGACACATAATGCCTCCTCAGGCGGCCATGTTGGAAGTTCACAGCTTGAGTCTCAAAAGCATTTTTCAGTAATAAGCTTGCAAGCTAGCTGACTTACCTGCTCAGCTAATCATCACTTCAATTTAATAATAATAATTTAATAATGTGCTAAATTCATGATATCACGTCTTGATTAGCTGTTGTAGCATGTGTAACTCAACAACACATTCTCATGAACGGGTTTATATGATATCGTACAAAAACGTATGCTCAACAATTCGCATGATGTTGACGGCTGGCCGGTCACATAACAACCGGTCACGTGACAGTTTGGTTTAGTGGTCTTTTTGTTAAATTTACCTGAGAAACGGTGACTGTGAGCCTGGTATCGTTTCAGCGGCCATTGCAGTTAAGTTTAGCCTACAAAAGGTGACTGTCCTGCTGCGACGACAGCACCGAAACGACTAGTTAAAGGTCCAGTGTGTAACGTGTTTAGTTGTTCATTATCAAAATCTGTGTTGCCCGTTCACAAACTTGTCCTTTTTAATGAATATTTAATTTATTCTACTGTAGCTGTAATACGTACTTTGAACTGCGTGGTGCCAGAGAGTTTATTGCGATATATGATCTCAACGCTAGATGGGAGAAATTCCCACACACTGGACCTTTAAAATTAGAAAAAAAAGATAGTGGTTTGGCTTAAAACACCAGCTCTGTTAAGTAGTACTTCCGGGACACGTACACCCGTTTCTTGGATGAAAGTCTTGTGTTTTCCCTTAAACTTCTTCTCCGAGACAAAAACTTCGCTCCCCCACTTGAAAGCCCTGTGTTTTAGGAGCCATCCATCCATCCCAGTCTCTTCACTACGCAGATCTTTGTGGCCTTATACAGCGGCAATCATTGTGGAGCCTACAGTTATAAATCTGTGGAATACATAGGAATTACAGTGCATTACTTTTAGTAGCTACTGTCTCCTTGGGTTTTCTATCCATATTCTATGAAAGTTATTATGAATTAATTTATAAGTATCTGCTGCATCACTTGCTAGTATAATTTGTTAATGTCATGACCTGGCTCTAGAGCTCTGGCAAAAAAGAAAACGTCTGTACGCAAAATAGTTTATTTTAACAAAAGCATAATAGTTAACACAAAATAAAATGAGATGTTGTCAATATAGTCAGTCGTGATGGTGTGCGTGGCTGAGTGAAATGTGTGGTGTCACGTGATGATCTTGAGTGAATTATTGAATTGAATTATTGAGTGAATTATTCAGGCAAACCTGCGTTGGAGAGAAGACCTCCACTCGAACTGTGGAAGGATGTGGATTTATACACCAGGCCCAGGTGCTTGCAACTATGCTGATCCGCACTCACCTCAAGCTACCTGCTGCATTATAGAAATAGAACACACAGACTGGGTAAACAAGCCAGAGATGCACTACAACCCCCCTCAAGACCAGGGTCCAGAAGGGAATCCTGGCACAAAAATATGATAAACACAAACCAGTTGGCTAACACAATAGGCCAAACATCTTCAATAGACCCTTTAGCTGAAAGAGAGACAGAGCAAGGACCCCCACTTAAATTGTAAAATTGAGTTCAAAATAAAAAGCCACCCTACAATAATGTGCAGGGTGGCCTAAGGCCTTTACACATGCTTACGCTTTTTATGATGCATGCAATACTAAGCTATTAAAATAATTTTTGACATATTCATATAGATTTATATGTTTTAAAGTTAAACATACATGTGGCAGAGTGAATACTTAATTGTATCTGGATTGCTAGCTTAGCTGTTGGCCAGTAAGCCTATCATCAATGTTATGTTTATTTTTTCACAAATAGGCTGGGTTGTCTTTGCTAATAATATATTGGATTCATGTTAATCTATATTTTCAGACATTTCTTTCATCAACTTTTTGAAAAATTATTAAACAACAATTTGGTGGCCCCCCCTGCAGTAACTCTGAGGACCCCCTAGGGGTCCCGGATCCCCTGTCAAAGATCTTTGGGCTATTAAACCCAAACCAATAATAAATAAAAATACTATTTAAGTACCAAACAAATTTTATTACAACCAGTTGTCACTCCCTAGTCTTCACTCAATACCAACGCACATAACACCCTTTAGCATCCAACTAACTCCAACGTAAACCCATCCACGACAATATTAGAGCTGTGAGATGATGAAGTATGACGGGCCATAAGGTCCACGTATTGTAGGGAGGAGGTCGGGGTGGATGAATGGATGGGTCAAATAAACACAGGACTTTCACCCAGGAGACCGCTGTTCATTTCCTGTGTGAAAAATTCACTTACCTAATGTCAGTGTCTCAACGTAAGTTACGTAACAAACTTACGATATGTTCAAAAAAGATATGTTCCTAATCCACGTTTACCAAATGTTGAAATCTATCGGGCTACCCAGAGCATTAAAGAGTGACACAAAGGAATCCTGACCAAGCATTCGTAATGTATGTGACGAGTTGGGAGTGAGAATGTGTTGTTTATTCTTATCTGAAAAGCACAATGGTTCTAAAATACTGGTCTGCTCCAGTGGTCCAGCATCCCTTGCACCAGATTCCCACCTTAGCAATTATTGTATGTAGGAAGCAAGTCAGAGGCTAGGATAAGGCAAGAGAAGAACCTCTTTGTTAAAAGGGTTTCATGCTTCAAGGGTCAGTTCGGTCTGGGCGGTGTGGACGGTCCCCAGGTTCGTTTATACTGATTGCAGTTCAAAGCGGCTCCAAAAACGGGCCTCCTCCCAACGGACAATAACAACCTGTGTGTGTGTGTGTGTGTGTGTGTGTGTGTGTGTGTGTGTGTGTGTGTGTGTGTGTGTGTGTGTGTGTGTGTGTGTGCAAATGACAACATCCTTTACAATTTTTATGACTTGGGAACTGGACTGCAACCGCTTTTGCACACACACACACACACACATATACGCAGATACGCACACACACACACACACACACACACACACACAGCCTCCCATTCATTCCTTGTCAACGTCTTGCGTTCCTTCACCTCCTTTCATTTTTCCTCCCTCCCTCCTCTCTGTGGCGTGCGATCCAGCCATCCATCCATCCTGTCCTCCTCCATAGAGATCCCTCCTCCTCCACCCTCTCGTCTTCCTCCCTTTCCCCTCCGTCTGACCCTTTGACCTGAACCGTAAAGACAAACATTTATGCAGCAAAAGCAACATTCATACTGTGGCGATTAAGTTGAACCTCGACCACAGATTGACCAACAGTAGCTTGTTTTTTTTTTGTTTTTTTTCCATGTACTGTATGTGTGTGTTATGCAACATTGACTCTGTACTGTTATTTCATTGTTTAATAGTTTAGTGTGAACATTGTGAATATGTGGCAGGATGTCAAATCCAAAGAGACACAGAGAAGGTACAAATTTAAACTAACTTTTGAGAGAACAAATGATGCAATCCTGAATGAAAAAATCACTTAAATACAAAAGGGGGGGGCGGGGTCTGGTATGATGATCAGTAGCTTATACAGTAGAGGCTTATGTTAGATAATGTTAACTTTAGAGAGATATTGCTGTGAAAGTAAATAAAGTAAATAAAACACAATCATACACAGTATGTCAGTTTCGCTGCATGGCAGGGGTAAAAGCCAACCCAGTCTCACGGCAGTTCGTGAAACGGTCACGTTATTTAAAGGGATATTTCACCATTGGAAAGATGAATATATCTTTAAATTGGGTCACTTATGTAGTAGAAATGTGATTTTTTTTTTTTTTTATTGTTAGAAATTGGTGGCTTCTAAGCCGAGGAAAGGCAGAAAATGTGTTTTTGGCTCATGTGGATGAAAGACACCTAATCCCAGAATGCACTTACTTCGCTGCTTTAGAGTATACTCCCAAACCACGCCTACCGTTTACAGACAGACAGACAGTGAGACACTCAACTCAACTCAAGTGTGTTTTATTGTCATTTCAACCATATACACGAAACAACGTTTCACAGTGGTGTTACACATTTAAAATATATAAAAATGACAAACAAAACAGGCTACATTATGGTGGAAAGAAACCAGAGCACCTGTAGGAAACCCACGCAAGCACATGCAAACTCCACACAGAAAGGTCTGGGACAATCTGGGTTCAAACCCAGATCCTTCTTGCTGTGAGGCTGAAGCACTAACCACTGAACCACCGTGCTGCCTCGAACAGTCGCAAACTCTACCAGCAGTTGGCAGTTAGTTGGATACAAGCACCAGTCCGTGTTAACACAGCCCACCTCCACCGTCTTACCCGGTGACAGAGCAGCAGGCCTGGTAGCTGGATATGTTTCCACAACAATAAAAACAGCAGTCTCTGAACTCATTGGGAGTTTCGTTGAAGTTGGATGTAGTCCAATGAGCGGACACTTGCAAGCAGGATTGACGGAACAGGTGGCCCGGCTAGCGTTAGCTTTCCTCCAGCACTCGTTCAACGTTCCCCGCTGATGATGTCCCTTTACCGGCCAGAGGCATCGAGCAACACCGGTGGTCTCCATAGCAGGCGAAGCTCGCGTAGTGTGTCGCTTATTCCGTCTGTAATAAAGTGTCCTGCATATTCTCCGATCTGTACCAATGTATCCCGGTGGTACACGTGCGGTAGATTGAATGCACATACTTGTTGTAAAAGCTAGTGAGAGACTTAGCTACTATTTAGCGAGGATTCAAGATGGCTGATGCTCATTTTGCTTTGGCAATCTTTGGAGCAACATGCGGAAGTAGGTCCTACTACTGGCTGTAGTCCATTGCCTCTGGTCAAAAAATCTTCCGATTTTCCATCATCGGAAGATTTTTTCCAGACCCACAATACAAAGATCTCTCGTCTCAGGGGGACACGAGGGAGGGAAGCACAGTCATTCAAAAATACTACCGGGTTTCTACTGATACAAAGCTTAATGCTAAATCGGTGAAGTATCCATTTATCTATTGCTTCGTGTTCACAGGGACGTTTTTCTCGTTTTTTTCGTGGTGGCTAGCACGAAAATGTAAACTAATGTATTTCAATGGGAAGCATATGTCATGATGACAGCACGACTAACATTTCTTAACATTTATATGTGTTCCCCCAGCCTGCCTATGGTCCCCCAGTGGCTAGAAATGGCGATAGGTGTAAACCGAGCCCTGGGTATCCTGCTGTGCCTTTGAGAAAATGAAAGCTCAGATGGGCCGATCTGGAATCTTACCTCCCCTTTCTCTGCTTTTCCCGGCCGCGTCCTGCTGCGTCCTGCTGCATCCTGCTGCGTCCTGCTGCATCCTGCTGCATCCTGCTGCGTCCTGCTGCATCCTGCTGCATCCTGCTGCATCCTGCTGCGTCCTGTTGCGTCCTGTTGCGTCCTGCTGCGTCCTGTTGCGTCCTGCTGCGTCCTGCTGTGTCCGCCGCATCCACCCATGCTCTGCAGCGCCACGTTACATCCCGCAACGCCCTGCTGTGATGTTCATATGAACAGAGTAGTCAGGATCCGGTATAGGAGACTGCACTACTCAGTATGACACGATGTGCCCTGCTATGACATGAACTTCCACGATGACCTTCGAAGTCACTGTTCCATTATCTTTAATGTGACTATTATTTGCCACTGTTCATCACACCCCCAACCGGCCCCGTCAGACACCGCCTACCAAGAGTCTGGGTCTGCCGAGGTTTCTTCCTAAAAGGGAGTTTTTCCTTGCCACTGTCGCAATGCTTGCTATTGAGGGAATTACTGTAATTGTTGGGGTTTTGGAATTTATAGAGTGTGGTCTAGACCTACTCTATCTGTAAAGTGTCTCGAGATAACTGTTATGATTTGATACTATAAATAAAATTGAATTGATTTGAATTGCTTTGCCCGCCCAGAGAATTTGGCCCACCCATGAGAGAGAGACATCATGGCTTTCAAACAAGCAAAGTGTCAGTTGGTCAAGACCACACCCACACTCTCCACCTTGGCCTATATAAGAGAGACTTCAGATACAGTATTAGTGGACCACTAAGGCCTATATAAAAGAGACTTCAGATACAGTATTAGGGGACTACTAAGGTCAATATAAAAGAGACTTCAGATACAGTATTAGGGGACCACTAAGGCCTATATAAAAGCATCCAAAGAGCACCATGTCATGCGACCTTTAATATGCGGTGCAGAAGATAAGACAAAGTCACATGACTTGGGGCAGACGGCATCGCTGAGGGCAAGATGGAATGATATAGCGATTTAATTTGATTTAACTTTAGTAATGATGGGCTTATTATCGTATTGATGCAGTCACAACAGCAAAAAAATAAAAATAAAATGAAAGAAAGAAAGTTTATTTAAGCTCTTCCACCAGAGGAGCAGCTAAGCCAATCAGGGCAAACGGGCTGTTGCCCGGGCAACAATAGCCCATACCTGTGCACGTCCCTGTTTGTTATGTTACTTCACTTCCATGCGTACGTACATGATGTAATCACGCACTTGACGCTAATCTCCCATTATATTCAACTACTGAACAAAAATAAAAACAACACTTGCATTTGTGTCCTTCGGCTGTCTCTTTAATGGTGATATCATGTACACATGTTAGGGAGTGTGTGTGTGTGTGTGCATGTGTGTGTGTGTGTGTGTGTGTGTGTGTGTGTGTGTGTGTGTGTGTGTGTGTGTGTGTCTGTTAATAGGCTCGCTGTTTGAGGTGTCATGGTGTTACTGGTATTAACGGGAATAATTGAGTTGCTCAACAGACCGAGGACCAGTGAGCGCTCTTTTTGTCACCCTGCAGAGAGAGAGAGAGAGAGAGAGAGAGACCTTTCTCTAGACACATACACACATACACACACACACACACACACACACACATAGCTGATACATCAGGGTTAAACTGCTCTATCTCCTCTCTTGGAAAAGGTCATTTTTAAACACTTCATCTCCTTCTCTCGCATTAACACACACACAAACACATCTGTTACCATTTCTGCACTTTACATCTCTCTGCATGTCATCCTCTGAAGGCAGTTTTTACAAAAAAGCTTGTGATTCCAGCGACCATGTGTGAGTGCGCGCGTGTGTGTGTGCGTGTGTGTGTGTGTGTGTGTGTGTGTGTGTGTGTGTGTGTGTGTGTGTGTGTGTGTGTGTGTGTGTGTGTGTGTGTGCATACGCCGCGTGCGTGTGTGGAACCCTGGGGTGCCAAATGCTCATGCTGTGCAAAACACATACCACAGAAAGTCTGAACAAGACGGACTCAAATGGGCAAGAGAAAAAAATAAGTAGAAGGAAGAAGGAAGGAAGGAAAGAAGAGGAGGAGGCAGGGACAGAGAAAGAAGGAAGGAATCAGGGATGGAAGAAAGGACAGAGGGATGAGCTCAGCTGTGTCCTCGTCTCATTTTCAATCTCAACCTAATTAATTGGGCTGAATTAATCTCACAGCGAGCACACTTACACACACACACATACATACGATGATTTTGTAACCCAAGGGTAACACGTACACTTGCCTGTCCACACTCTCACCACTTTCCATTTGAAACACAAAGACATGTGAATAAGCACACACACACACACACTCACACACACACACACACACACACACACACCCTGCTGCGTGCCCAGTGGCAGGCAGCACAGTCGGACATGAAATACTGTCCAATAGCATCATCCATCTGCTTTCCTTACACCTCCCTCTCCCTCCTTCTCTCTCTCTTTCTCTTCATCCCTCCATCTTCTCCATCATTACTCCCTCATCTCCTCTTTCTATTTTTTCCTCACTATTCCTCTCTCCCAGTCCTTCCCTATACAGTATGTCTGCTTCTCCCGCCCTGATAAATTTTTTCTCCTCGTCTCTCTCCTTCTCTCCCTGCTGGACATGTGCTTCGATATAAACTTACAGTAAATCACAATTTCTCTTTCCCAAATGGTGTCTATCTGTCTTTGTAATGTGACAAACACAGATAGAGGAGACAAGAATGGACTGAGGCTGTTGGACTGTGTTCACACGTTGTTTTACTGTGTTAAAAGTGCTGGAGAGAAGGAACACAAAGCCCATCATACGCCTTGTTTCCATAACGACTGATTTCACTGTTGTTATTTTGTAGCTGATGAGTCAAAGTAACAAAAACCATCTTGTGCACACTTGACTCATTAGGCATTTTATTAGATTTCATAAGTGAAAATAGATTAGACCACGAAAACGAAAGGACAAAGACATTTTTTACAGCACTTTTAGGTGAACTGCCAATAAAATAAAATTCAAAGATAATATTCGTTGCCATCAATCAACACCAGAAAAAACACATTATCATTTCAAAACATAGTTCATTCCCACTTGAATTGCTAAAAAGAAAAGCATATCATCAAATGTACAGTGAAATAATACAATGGAACACATTATCATCATGACAATAAATAGTTTAATACTGAAATTGTATAACATTATTTAAGAATAAATTACAATAATAGAAAAACAAACTGCTTCTGTAGTAGAAATTAAACGAAAGTAAAGACTCAAATCCTGATTTGGATTGATGATTTCAAAAGCTATATTAATCGTAGAAGTGCATCGCCAAGTGCAAGATGGAAGCTATTGGACTGTTGTATTGGACTCACATTTTGTTATGTTGCAGCCAACACGCCTTCATACCTAAATGTACGCCTAATTTACCCTAACCCATGCTGTTGTTCTCCTCCATAGCGCTCTGCTAGTAGCAGCATCTGCTCACTACTTCCATCACTCTGGACTTTACGTCGTTGTTGCGAGTCGCATTGCAAGTAACGTTAAGCTATGTTATCGAGTTGCCTCTTTAACGAAATGCTCGGAGTGAATTTAAGTTGGGCTTTTATTGTGAAAAAAACAACCCGGAAAAGAGTAAAACTGCGCTGCCATTGACAATGTGAAAGTAAATAAAGGTGTCCTTGTTCACGCTCAGACTACAAAGCTTCTATGTTAATTATCTGCATAAAGGCGCAATTCATAACCCTTAGCTACACGCGTGACGCAAAAGACATTTTGAAATACGGCCAGAGCAGCCGGACTGAGATGCATCAGTAGAAATCTGATTGGAATCGTATTTTAAACCACCTCCAAATGTGCTATGGACGAATTTGCAAAGATCCCATTTAAAATGCTTCGAGCTAAATAGTGTAAAGTGTGGCTGTATTTCACTGGAAAGGAGTCCAACACCAGGACGTACATCAGTCTACATCTAAAGACACCATGGTCACTGCCTCTGTTGGAGCAGGGAAACAACGCATACAGGACTTAATGGTGCGTTCAATTGAACTCGTAAGCTCACGGTGCATTCAAAGTTAATAATGTATAATAATGTATCCTTCTGCCATCTAGTGGTTATTCTCTTTGTTGTGTAACAGCAATTGACTGGTGGAATACGTTATTGTGATAAGCTATTACATTTGAAATTAATCATTTAAATTTGACCATCTTTAATGTCGCTGACTGTCCTTTAGTCTCGGATTAGGCACCGTTTAGGCACCGGCACTGTTTTAAAAGTATCGTTTTAGCACCGGTATCGGAAAAAGCCCACACGATACCCAACTTTACTCAAAGCCCGGCGCACTTCCTGTACAAATCATGCAAAAAAACAGAACATAACTCAATCAAATTGAAACAAACAGTCCCCCTGTGTGCTGCTCCCTGATGCCATCTGGTGGCAGAAAAACAATCACACTGACTCAGCATCATCATCCATGACCCTGGTTTCTTAGTGATGCAGGAACTGAAGATTATTGTTTGATTCGGAATATGTCAGTGTGCATTAGACACTGTAACGGAAACATAAACACACACACACAGACAAACAAACAAACAAACAAACACACACACACACACACACACACACACACCAGAGCCAGTCAATCACTGACTCCATATTGTCTTAATGTGTTTTTAGTCACTCTCTCTGTTAGGAAGGGAAGTCCAGAGGCCAAAGGTCTCAAAGCACATCCTTACTCAACGTGTATACACACACACACACACACACACACACACACACACACACACACACACACACACACACACAACATGAAGAGGCTCTTCTCTGACCCCTGACCTGCTGACTCCTCATTTGTCTCACTTTCTCTGTCTGACCCTCTCTTCTCTTTCACTCTCCACACTTTGCGCTTCAGGGTGTGCATTCACACGGATAATTACTTTTTTCATCTTCTCAAATGAATAGTTCAACATTGTTGTAAATATGTATATTCGCTTTCCTTCTTAGAGCGAGATGAGACGATTCATATCTATGTCATGTCTGTGCGTTAGAGGATAAGTCTGGTGAGAATCTCATTTTAGTAAATCCTCCAAAAAGCCCAAACCAACAATGAATGTATCCTACTATTATTGTGCGTACCACAGCCTGATATGACTTCTTCCTCTGTGCCATAAAGGCCATTGTTGCAGCCACACTGCTGCACTGGGTGACATGTTCCTTTGTGGTGTAACGTTTGATAAAAACTACAGTGGCCAGCTGTTTTAGGAAATTACTGAATTAAAAAAATAAATAATTAAACTATATATTCGTGAACTCATTTTATAGATGTACATCTACAGTAAGAACCAATAGGCTTGAAACTGAGAGTCAGGGAACAAAGTGTAGGGAAGTCAGAAAGTATTGAGAAATGGATCCAGGCTAGCAGTTTCAGTCTGTATGCTAGGCTAACCATGCCTTTACCCCATCCCTGTGCATAAGGATCATCATTTAAATTCTTAAGAAGCATGCATATATTATATGCTTCCTTGAGAGTTACATTAAGGTTGATACCGTTCACCATTCTGTACGTTAAATGTCCTGGAAGCAGAGAGAAACAGCTCGCCTTTGTCTGTCCAGAGGGAACAGAATCCACCTATCAGCATCGCTAAAGCTCACTGATTAAGTTAACTTGTTTGTTTAATCAGTACAGCAGTTGCTGGGAGCAGTTGCCAGGCAACCAGCAGAGACTTTTTGATGTACAGATTAAACTAACATGTTAATTAGCTTACTATATAGAGAATTGATCTACTCAGCTCAACAAAAAAAGAAGAATATAAGCCTATTTTCCAAAATGATTAAAGATTAAACTTTAAGACCTAAATAAAACCAACCACAGCAGAAAGAACACCAGTCTCTTGAACAAATACAGTGGTTTTAACCTATTGTACTCCACAGACCAGACATTTAGGCAACAACACATGTACTGGAAGTAATAAACGGTCAATATTTGAATGTAGTGATACGTGATCTCTACGTATGTAAGCTTTTACTCTTACTCTCTCACTGTAGTCTTAGTAGTTTTTTAGTTACCTTTTGAACTCTTGACCAGCTGCTAGGGTCACCCGTCTACACACACACACACACACACACACACACACACACACACACACACACACACACACACACACACACACACACACACACACACACGTCGGCCCCTTTGACCAACCAAGTGGTAGTCACTCAGTGGTCATCTGACACACACACACACACACACACACACATGTTGAGCCATAAGCCCTGAGGAGGGGTCAGTCGGTGGCCACGGCGACCAGTGCAAGGGTCAGTCTGGGGTCCTTGCGTTACCATGACAACAGAGGCAAGAGTCACTCAGCGGTCAAACCTGAGCCCGGGTCAGTGAATGGTCAAATGCAGAGACTGGATTTTCTACACACACACACACACACACACACACACACACACATGCAATATTAAACACTTACACACATAATGCACTTCTATCACATACTTTTGGTATGAAACGCAAAACATATTCACAATTGCACAATCACACACACACACACACACACACACTTTGTGTGAGGTTCCACCCACAATGGCATTAACGAGGAAATTGTGCATTATTTTTGTTGTTATTATTTCTTTCCTAGTGAGGGCGCTCTTCTCTCAGTTAGTAACAACTGATCCATATGCTGACAATGATGTGGACAATAATACATAGGAAAAACTGACATAACAATTAGGCATTTATTTTAAGGGTCTTTTATTTCCTAAATCCCTTGGGAGATTCCTAGAAAGAACTATTTCATTTGGGACCAGTCAATAGAACCATCCTGCCGTTTCCTGGAGAATTACCTTGAAAGAACTGCTCCATTTAGGCAAACATTAATTCATTATTCATATATTTGCAGAGACATTATTCCCTATATTGTTGCTGAATTAAATCTGCTTGTCTGTAGACAAATTTACATTTTTGCATGTTCATCTGATCTGCAGTAAACTGAATAAAAGATGATCTTTGTTATCAATTTGAATGAAATAATTGGAAGTAGACCAAGTGACCAAGTCTCTGTTTTGTTTTTTGTTTTTTTACAGTTTGTTTTATACAGGAAAATATGAAGAAATGAAGCATTCCAAACAATAACAGAAATCACTTTACAATTTGTTGGTAGAAATTCTGTCTGTATAATAATAGAAATTCCAGATCTGCAGATTCATTTCTGTTTTTTTAATTGTGTGGGTCTAGATTTAGATGTTTAGATTGCCAAATATTCTCATATTCCTTTAACTTGACATAAGGAATGGCTTCTGAAAACCTTTCGGATAATTATGCCGATCTAATTAAGGACATTTTTCTTGCTACTTTACAGATACAAGGTTTAGATTTTTGACTGTAATTTGTAATCTGCTCTTTTTACATTTCTGGTTTATTTGCTAAAAAAATGAACACCATTAATATAAATACAAATGCGGAGTCCATGTGTTTGATTTAATTGTATTTCTTATATTTCATTTATTCAACTATTCATTTCTATTTTCTGTATGTGTCCTTACGTAGTTCCCTAAATACCTTTGGCCCTCCCGACATCCTGATTTGTATTTTTTGATGTTGGCCTAAAAGTAGTCAACTTTAAAGATTTGAGTCTAACAATCCTGCAATTTCTATCATTATGAGGTGAAACCTCCACCATGCTTTACTCACCGAATACATTATTAATAGTCAATACAGTTTTTTACAAAAAATAAATAAAAATTACCAGATAGGCTTCAAAACCATACAAATTACAACTACCTTTTCATATCTTTCAACAAATGCAACCTTTTTATCGAGGATAAAAAAAAAAGCTTGAATGTCAGTTTTTCAGTACAAAGCAGTACATTATTTTTTTTTATTTTTTTTTAAACTGAAACCGACACTTTATTTAAAAAAAAAAAGACTTTTAGGAATGCAAGTCTTTCAAGTCAGTAATGTTCACTGTTTTTTTATATTACACCAACAATAATACAAAAACAAAGACAAACAAAAACAGACAAACAAAAACATACATTCTATATATATATATCTACATACATCATCAGCATATTATAATTCACATTATATATATATATATATATATATATATATATATATATATATATATATATATATATATAATTAATAAGCAGTACATTCTTTCAATTTTTTTTTTTAAAGTATACTGAAATCTCATCCATATCTTAATACACTCTTAATTTAAAAGTGCATCTGCAGTTGACCTTAACACATCCATCCCTGAAATACATGTATATGTGTTTCCAAAAAAAGAATCCTGATATTGCACTAAAGCCTCTTGGTGTAAAATAGACAGTATAGCACTAGTCTCGCTTTGCCAGACCCTCCTCCAAAGCGCGCTGAAGGAAGGTCTGGCTACTCTTCCTAGCATTTGGGGATGGAAGGAAAATGTGCCCTGGATTAATGGCATTTCTTTAAACCAATAACGATCGTCATGGGCGGTTCTAAACTCTGCACAGAGCCACAGCAAAATAGTCATGCGAGAGAAAACTCAGATTGGACAGATAGTCTAGCTAGCTGTCTGGATTTACCCTGCAGAGATCTGAGGAGCAGTTAACCATAGTCCTCACAAATCCACCGGAGGTTAGAATTACAACACAAAGAAAATGGAAGGAAACGGAAAATACACGCATCCGGTGGAATTTCCTGTGGCAACGGAGCAATCCCGGAAGTGGAACGTCGAGGCTATAGACTAGTATAGCACCAACCTGACCCAAACAGTGTTAGTGTTAATTTAATGATTCTCTTTCTGGATCAAAACAACTCCATGTCTTGGGTGTTTTTCTACCCATGGCTGCACTGTAAAACTTTTCAACGTACATTTACAGCAGTGTTTTTCAACCTTTTTTAAGACACGGCACATTTTTTACATAAAAAAAAATCCCGCGGCACACCACCAACCATAAATGTTACAAAATGACACATTGTAGCTTAATAAGATCAGAATCTGCATTTTTCCTTTTTAAAAATGTATCCATCGCTTTTGCAGGCTTACATCGATGATCTCGGCCCTACTGCTTACATCCTGTCACTGCGGGATGCGCGAGAAAGGTGGCAGCAGGGCTCCAGACTAACTTTTTTCACTAGGAGCACAGTGGCCCCCAACAGAAAATTTTAGGGGCACAACCAGAAAATTTAGGGGCACACACCGTAAATCAACATGCTAACCAAATATTCACATTTCTACTAATTTCCACTGTATTACTAATAAATACTTTGATAATAGATGAAGAAATTACAATGTGCTGTTTCAAATTCAGTGTCACTTTTGAAGATGCAACATATAAGGTAAACTGACAGCCCCATCGCTGTCATGACAGTAAATATATATATATATATATATATATATATATATATATATATATATATATATATATATATATATATATATATATATTGTTTTTTATTGTATTTGTATATTATTTTTTATGACCGTTTTTAATTGCTCTTTAATGTTTCATGTAAGACACTTTGAATTGCCTTGTTGCTGAAAGGTGCTATAGACATAAAGTTGCCTTGCCTTACAACCTCAGCCTGTCAGTCTGTCACCAGGGCATAGAAACCACTGTCATGCCTGGCTGCTCGTCTCCGAGGAAGTGTAACGTCAACAGCACCGCGACCGCTTTCGGCTCGCCATTAATATGATATCGCAGGAAATGCTGTCTGCGTGAAGTTATGAAAAACTGTAACCATACTTGAAACCACTTTATCGGCATTTCCGTGACTCAATGTGACTTCAACAAAACTGCAGAGCCGACGTAGTTAGCTTCGTCTGCAGCTCTGCATGTGTGCGAGTGTGTGTTTGTGTCAGAGTTCTGCTCTCTGTCAATATTCAGAGAGGACAGATAAGCTTGCGCTTACGCGCTCTCAGGTAGGCTACCGAACGTTTAACGTGTAAAAAAAGGGGGCAAATTTACTGGTCGCACATGTGCGCTGGATGTAAAATTCAGTCGAACACTCTCAAATTTTGCGACCATTCGCAAAAAAGTCTGGAGCCCTGTGTAATTCTATTGTCTTAAATCAACAAGGTCATTATTGCGCTATAATGCCACCTACTGATACAGAATAGTATTTCATTTCTCTGCCAGTCATCTTATTGCGGGCACAGATGCGCAACAATGGCAAATTATTTGCAGTAACTCAATAAAAGAAATTGTTGGACCAATTAAGTAAAATCGGATAATTCAGTGGTTGTTACAGTAATATACTGGCAGCAGCGTCACCAGTAAACTACTGTTTATTTACAGTAAGCATACTGTTAAAGTTTAAGGTATTTTCCTGTAAATAGACAGTTTCTTACCTTATAATTTGAATTCACAGTAATATACTGGCTGCAGTGTAATTCCCATCTTTTCCTTTATGTTCCCAAAATGCATTGTTATTAACAGTAAATACCTGTAATCTGTAACATTTGCAGATAGTTCTGTAATATCATTATTTTCTCCCAAAAAGCATTGCTATTTACAGGATGATCCTGTATAACATTATAACAATAAGATACTGTGAGATGTTAGCTGTAAACTTACATCAACGGTTACAGTGTGGGCAAAGTTAACCCATTATTGTGTTGGTGCTTCCCACTGATTTTAGTGTGAACAAATATAATCCAGCATAGAGTCTAGCTTCAAGTCTAGTTCCTCATTTGACCCTCTCTGGTTGACAAAATGCCTCATTAAGAAATCCAGAATGCCTCCTTTTTAGGAGCAACTTCTGGAAATCTCCCCTTCAGAGATTTCCCTTCACATGACTAATGGATATAGACTGTGTATAAAGAAACCACGTCAGACACCTGAAGGCAAGGCAGCTGAAAGGAACTGGTGAATATAGCATATAGTGTAGTGGGTAAGAGTTATGCCATGTGTTTTTTATTTTGGGAGTCAAAAAATTCTGCAATCAGCTTATTAAATATCCACCCTGTGTTAGTTTTTTTAAATTTTTTTTAAACTAACACAGGGTGGATATTTCATCAGTTGATTGCAGAATTTTATATACAGTATATATACATTTTATTAGATGTTGTTAAAAAGATGTATTGCAAGATAAATGATAAAACACTAACAGAACAAAAGGATGATGCTAATTATTATTATTAATAATATTATTATTATTATTATTATTATTATTTTGTGTGGTAATTATTGATATTATTTAAACTTTTAAGCCATAACAATCCCCCACTTTCAATATTGAATATTGTTATATATAAAAGTACCATATATAACAATTACTGTATATTTGTTATCTTGCTATATAAATATACTGTGTATATATATATATATATATATATATATATATATATATATATATATATATATATATAATGATAAATTTAGAGTTGAATAAGGGGTGGGAAAAATAAGCTTTGACACATTGCACACACTGTTTATAACACGTTATAGATATTGTTATTACTTTTGTATGTTGCAACACACTCATTGTATTTCTACATTTAGTTTTTTTGTTTGAAATCAAATCAAATAATGAAATACATATTAATTATATCCTATGGCATTTATAGTGATTTGCGTGTATTTGTGGTCATCATGACTGATGTTGGTTCAGCTTTGGGTGGCCCCCAGCCTGTTTATTAGGGATTGACGGTCAGATTCAGGTGTGGTATTGGTTGAGAGGAGATATAATGTGACTCAGTTTGATTTTAGCATCACGACACTTCTCTGTTTTTGTGCAGCCTACATTTAACAGAACTTACATCCCCTGTCATTTAGTGGCATATACATGTATTTATTTTTGTGTAATAGAATATTAACACATAATGTTCATTACGTACTTCTTTTTTTCTCATGTGTTCCTATGTGTTTATGGTCACATCATTGTGTATATTATCACAAAGAAGGTCTCTAAATACATTTATTTAAGTGCTTTAAGTATGCACAGTATGACGACATTTGCCTTAGTATTTCTATTTCAGGAGACGTTTGTCTGCAGTTACTACAGTCACTTTCAATTAAATTACACCTCTAGACCACACTCTATAATTTACAGAGACCCAACAATTCCCCCCAAGAGCAAACATTTTACACCCAACACTCTGAAAATGTTGCTGTTGCCAGGTAAAAATCTATAAAATCTATAATATATATATATATATATATATATATATATATATATATATATATATATATATATTATTATAGCCAGTAAAAGGCCATAACTAAGAACGGTTACAGAGCTAAACCTCAGAATAAAGAACTCTGGCTTGAAATCATCCAGGATATCTATTTAATGGAAAAGGTGACGTAAAACTCAAAGGACATATCCATGACAAGAACTGGAGAAAATGGACCAACTACATGGGAAGTGATGCCAACAAATAACTGGACTGTCTGAGAATGACTAAGAAGGAATCTATTTGCATGCCTGAAATGCCACTGAAAATGTCAGTTTCTGTTGGTTGCATATTGAAATTGTAATGGAAATACATATGCAGTGGTGGAAATATTCAGATCCTTTACTGAAGTAAAAGTACTAATACCACACTGTAAAAATACTCTGTTACAGGTCAAAGTCCTGCAATTAAAAATGTTACTTTAAGTAAAATCATGTATCAGCAGGAAAATGTACTTAAAGTATTAAAATTAAAAGTACTCAATGGAGAAAAATCCTCCCATTGTAGAAAGTGTAAAGGATCCAAACAGTTGTGTGTTTAATGGTCGAATCATTCCAGCTGGACTTGTAGGCCGTTATATTGTTAGTTTAATTTATAATAAAACATTGTATTTTATAAACTAAAATCTTAATGTGTAAAGTAACTAGTAACTAAAGCTGTCAGATGGATGTAGTGGAGTAAAATGTACAATAGAAGTAGAAAGTGGCATAAAAAGAAAAGACTCAAGTAAAGTACAAGTACCTCAAATTTGTACTTTAGTGCCGTACTTGAGAAAATGTACCACCAGTTCCACCACTGATTATACGGATGTACATGATGTAAACCACAAATGAAAAAAAAGGGGAAAAAATTTATATATATATATAAAATATTCAACTTTCTTAAGAATTGCAATGAAGCAACACACTGTTTGCAGACTACTGCAGCATCATGACTCAGCACTGCTCTGACAGAGAGTGCATCCTCCTGCAGGGCAGTGACCTGGACTTCAACTCAACACCTCTGCTACGGCACAGCGACCCGGCCTTCAACCCTCCCCTTTGACCCCAGCCGGGTTGAGCCCGGGGTCGGCTCTCACGCCCAAACACAGGTTCAGAGAGGGGTCAGTGGGCAGGTACCGCTGGGAGCCTCCGCGGTGATTCAGCTGCTGCTCGGATCCACTTTATCAAACACAATGAACCTGGCGCTTTGAATCAACATTACCCGAACATCAACTTGTTTTTATTGGTTCATGATCGGCTTTATAGAAAAAGTTAGATTAGATGAAATGAGATGAGATGAGGGTACAGCCAAAAAGTATGTGTTACTACTATGGCTGTCAACCGATTCAAATTTGTAATCTTTATCATTTTTAATTACAGTGTCCTATTAGTTTATGTGTAATGTACTTCAAAAGGGATATTTTGGGGCGCCTAGGTAGCTCAGCCGGTAATGCGCCCACCCAGAGGCTCAGTCCTCGACGCAGCGGCCCCTGCTTTGGTTCCGACCTGCGGCCCTTTGCTGCAGTCATTCCCACTCTCTTTCCCCTTTCAAGTCTGTCCTGTCAATAATAAAGGCCTAACAAAAGAAATATAATCTTAAAAACCAACAACAAAGGGATATTTATTTCTAGTTGTTAATGCTCAAGTGGTATTTGAGACTCGACGTACTCCGGTCGTAACTTAAGTTCACATCGCCAGTCCATGCTAATAACTTTAGTCTTGTGGAGAGAAACATCTGGAAGGGCTTTGAAACTCAACCTGCCATTCAAAAGACCATTTTCGGTATCCACTTCTGCTGAAGGAGCTTTGTTTTTACTAGCCATCCACCCCTGTTCATGGAGGTATTGTTGGAAATTCTTTATTAAGAATAACCCCTTGAGATGTAGCATCTCGTTTTCAAGGGGGTCCTTATTATAAGACCCGCTCGTCTCGTCTCCGCCGCAGCCTGCTCCCTCGTTGTCTCGGTTTGTTCCCGTCTATCAACCTTAAAGCTGCACTATCTATAATATATTTATGGATTTAATGACTATGTGCCGTGTGAAAGGAGTCACTTATAGTGACGAACCAACAGAGCCTGCCGTTTCCCCCAGCCCTATGGAGTTTTTCTATCTTCTTTAAACTGAAATTGCTTTGGTGTTACAGCTGACAAACCACTCTCTCCAATATCAGTGTTTTCCTCGGGTTCATCGAAACTTAGGTGCACATATTTGGCGGAGAGGTTTGAGGGTCTTTCCTCAAGAAAATGTGATGTTTTTCTTCTTTTTTTAAGATAATGTTTTGGGCTTTTCCGCCTTTAATCGATAGGACAGGTAGGTGAATAAGGGGGAAGACATGCAGAAAATTGTCAAGGGTCGGACTCAAACCCTGGACCTCTGCGTCAATGTATAAGCCTCTCAGCGCATGTGCGCCTGCTCTACCCACTGAGCCAACCAGGCCTCAATGTGATGCTTTTCAATGAAGGATTATGCAATTCGACATCATTTTGGACCATTGTTAACGTCACATATGTGTCTAAAACTTTGGAAAAGCTAGAGCAGATAATTAATAACACTCAAAAAGCTTAAAGGCAAAGCTTGCTGAAGAAGCCCAACTACAATCAATAGATCTGAGACAAGTCTTTCAGCTTTTTCACCGTGAGTGTTTTTTGCCTGAACATGGGACTGTTCGATAGCGTTCTTTCAAAACGACAGATAAAGCCCGAATCCATACAGGATGCGTGTGATATCACCATTAACACACTAGTCCAATTCATTCACGTGGCAGACATCTTAGATTTGTCGAAACAAAAGCTCTGGCAGCCATCTTAGGCGGGGCACATGACAGCTCCAGCCGTTCTGCTGTTTATTGATGAACTCTTCAAAAAGTGCCTCTTACAAAGAAGTCCGCCTCGTCCTATGCAAACAGCGTCATCACTTCCTGCCCCGCAGGGTCAGGGCAGGGTGGGTCTGGGGTCGAACGCAGGTCACTGCAACGCAAGGTCAAAGGTCACCTCTTCGTCTGTTGTACAGGGTTGCTTAAATGGTCATATATATTCATTTATAGTCATTGTTTGCTAATGCTCATACGACGTAATGCTTTTATTTGATAAAAGGCTTGTTTAAGGAAATTAGTCACATTCACGTGAAATATAGAATCGCTGTGAACAAGAAATCCCCTCCATCTCAAATTCTAGTAGCCCAATAAAATCTTTTGCCAAAGAAAGAATAAAATGTTGCCATAATTCCACAAAACTCTGTTCTCATTTTTTTTTGGAAACTGAAGAAGAAATTAACTATTGAATTGTTATTTAACATAAATAGGATTTACTGTCAAAGAGGAACACTGTGGACAATTCTTCCTGCTTGGGAGGGTCAATGTAGGTTCAGCGTGGGGTCACAAAGAGTTCACCTTCATAGTTGCCTCTACTACCATATTAAGTTAAATATAAATGTAAATCAATTTGGTATTTGTGTGTGTGTGTGTGTGTGTGTGTGTGTGTGTGTGTGTGTGTGTGTGTGTGTGTGTGTGTGTGTGTATGTGTGTAAAAATCACTATACACATTCTAGTTGGCTAAAATTGTCCTCTGTTGCCTCTGGTATCATGGGACATGGTAACAATAGAACTCTTACAATTTAATAGTAAATAAACCTTTATGGTTCTATTCAGGTGACTCAAAGCACTTGATTAAAGGTTTAGTAGTAAACTTTTATAAAAATTAAAATAACTTTTTATCATATTTGCTTAAACCAGTGGTGTCACACATAAGGGCCGTGGGCCAGAACCGGCCGGCCAAAGGGTCAAATCAGGCCCACTGGATGACATGGCAAAATGTGAAAGTTGCAGAGAAGTAATTAATTACAATTCCAAATGTACCACTTTAACCTCAGAGAATATCCGAGTTCTTTTTCCGTTAATTTACGACTTTAATCTTAGATATTCAGAGTTTTTTCTCTGATTATTACCCCTCTCTCCCGGGTCCGTAACCTTATTATTTTTTCCTACAATGGCCTTAGAACGCTCTCGTAGCAGAAGCAACTTCCGTTTGCCAACATCAAGCTGAAAAAGTTTCTGATCTTTCTGGAGTGGTTTACTGGTCCGGCCCACTTGAGATCAAATTAGGGGTATGTGGCCCATGACCTAAAATGAGTTTGACACCCCT